>NC_090347.1:49284839-49434807 GCF_035084215.1 Heptranchias perlo
AACCGTGCTCACCTCTCGGACTCTCCTTTTACACTGTGCTCACCTCTCGGACTCTCCTTTTACACCGCGCTCACCTCTCGGACTCTCCTTTTACACCGCGCTCACCTCTCGGACTCTCCTTTTACACTGTGCTCACCTCTCGGACTCTCCTTTTACACCGTGCTCACCTCTCGGACTCTCCTTTTACACCGCGCTCACCTCTCGGACTCTCCTTTTACACCGTGCTCACCTCTCGGACTCTCCTTTTACACCGTGCTCACCTCTCGGACTCTCCTTTTACACCGTGCTCACCTCTCGGACTCTCCTTTTACACTGCGCTCACCTCTCGGACTCTCCTTTTACACCGTGCTCACCTCTCGGACTCTCCTTTTACACCGCGCTCACCTCTCGGACTCTCCTTTTACACCGTGCTCACCTCTCGGACTCTCCTTTTACATCGCGCTCACCTCTCGGACTCTCCTTTTACACTGTGCACACCCCTCGGACTCTCCTTTTACACTGAGCTCACCTCTCGGACTCTCCTTTTACTCTGTGCTAACCTCTCGGACTCTCCTTTTACACCGCGCTCACCTCTCGGACTCTCCTTTTACACTGCGCTCACCTCTCGGACTCTCCTTTTACACCGCGCTCACCTCTCGGACTCTCCTTTTACTCTGTGCTCACCCCTCGGAGTCTCCTTTTACTCTGTGCTCACCTCTCGGACTCTCCTTTTACTCTGTGCTCACCTCTCGGACTCTCCTTTTACACCGCGCTCACCTCTCGGACTCTCCTTTTACTCTGTGCTCACCCCTCGGAGTCTCCTTTTACTCTGTGCTCACCTCTCGGACTCTCCTTTTACTCTGTGCTCACCTCTCGGACTCTCCTTTTACTCTGTGCTCACCTCGCGGACTCTCCTTTTACACCGCGCTCACCTCTCGGACTCTCCTTTTACTCTGTGCTCACCCCTCGGAGTCTCCTTTTACTCTGTGCTCACCTCTCGGACTCTCCTTTTACTCTGTGCTCACCTCTCGGACTCTCCTTTTACACCGCGCTCACCTCTCGGACTCTCCTTTTACACTATGCTCACCTCTCGGACTCTCCTTTTACACTGAGCTCACCTCTCGGACTCTCCTTTTACTCTGTGCTCACCTCTCGGACTCTCCTTTTACTCTGTGCTCACCCCTCGGAGTCTCCTTTTACACTGTGCTCACCTCTCGGACTCTCCTTTTACTCTGTGCTCACCCCTCGGAGTCTCCTTTTACTCTGTGCTCACCCCTCGGACTCTCCTTTTAAACCGCGCTCACCCCGCGGACTCTCCTTTTACACCGCGCTCACCTCTCGGACTCTCCTTTTACACCGCGCTCACCTCTCGGACTCTCCTTTTACAGCGCGCTCACCTCTCGGACTCTCCTTTTACACCGCGCTCACCTCTCCGACTCTCCTTTTACACTGCGCTCACCTCTCGGACTCTCCTTTTACACTGCGCTCACCTCTCGGACTCTCCTTTTACACTGCGCTCACCTCTCGGACTCTCCTTTTACACCGCGCTCACCTCTCGGACTCTCCTTTTACACTGTGCTCACCTCTCGGACTCTCCTTTTACACCGTGCTCACCTCTCGGACTCTCCTTTTACACCGCGCTCACCTCTCGGACTCTCCTTTTACACCGCGCTCACCTCTCGGACTCTCCTTTTACACCGCGCTCACCTCTCGGACTCTCCTTTTACACCGTGCTCACCTCTCGGACTCTCCTTTTACACCGTGCTCACCTCTCGGACTCTCCTTTTACACCGCGCTCACCTCTCGGACTCTCCTTTTACACCGCGCTCACCTCTCGGACTCTCCTTTTACACCGCGCTCACCTCTCGGACTCTCCTTTTACACTGCGCTCACCTCTCGGACTCTCCTTTTACACTGCGCTCACCTCTCGGACTCTCCTTTTACACCGCGCTCACCTCTCGGACTCTCCTTTTACACCCCGCTCACCTCTCGGACTCTCCTTTTACACCCCGCTCACCTCTCGGACTCTCCTTTTACTCTGTGCTCACCTCTCGGACTCTCCTTTTACACTGCGCTCACCTCTCGGACTCTCCTTTTACACCGCGCTCACCTCTCGGACTCTCCTTTTACACCGCGCTCACCTCTCGGACTCTCCTTTTACACCGCGCTCACCTCTCGGACTCTCCTTTTACACCCCGCTCACCTCTCGGACTCTCCTTTTACTCTGTGCTCACCTCTCGGACTCTCCTTTTACACTGCGCTCACCTCTCGGACTCTCCTTTTACACCGCGCTCACCTCTCGGACTCTCCTTTTACACTGAGCTCACCTCTCGGACTCTCCTTTTACACCGCGCTCACCTCTCGGACTCTCCTTTTACACTGCGCTCACCTCTCGGACTCTCCTTTTACACTGTGCTCACCTCTCGGACTCTCCTTTTACTCTGTGCTCACCTCTCGGACTCTCCTTTTACACTGTGCTCACCTCTCGGACTCTCCTTTTACTCTGTGCTCACCTCTCGGACTCTCCTTTTACACTGTGCTCACCTCTCGGACTCTCCTTTTACACCGCGCTCACCTCTCGGACTCTCCTTTTACACTGTGCTCACCTCTCGGACTCTCCTTTTACACTGTGCTCACCTCTCGGACTCTCCTTTTACTCTGTGCTCACCTCTCGGACTCTCCTTTTACACTGCGCTCACCTCTCGGACTCTCCTTTTACTCTGTGCTCACCTCTCGGACTCTCCTTTTACACTGCGCTCACCTCTCGGACTCTCCTTTTACACTGAGCTCACCTCTCGGACTCTCCTTTTACACTGCGCTCACCTCTCGGACTCTCCTTTTACACCGAGCTCACCTCTCGGACTCTCCTTTTACACTGCGCTCACCTCTCGGACTCTCCTTTTACACCGCGCTCACCTCTCGGACTCTCCTTTTACACTGCGCTCACCTCTCGGACTCTCCTTTTACACTGCGCTCACCTCTCGGACTCTCCTTTTACACTGCGCTCACCTCTCGGACTCTCCTTTTACACTGCGCTCACCTCTCGGACTCTCCTTTTACTCTGTGCTCACCTCTCGGACTCTCCTTTTACACTGCGCTCACCTCTCGGACTCTCCTTTTACACTGTGCTCACCTCTCGGACTCTCCTTTTACACCGCGCTCACCTCTCGGACTCTCCTTTTACACTGCGCTCACCTCTCGGACTCTCCTTTTACACTGCGCTCACCTCTCGGACTCTCCTTTTACACCGCGCTCACCTCTCGGACTCTCCTTTTACACTGCGCTCACCTCTCGGACTCTCCTTTTACACTGTGCTCACCTCTCGGACTCTCCTTTTACACTGCGCACACCTCTCGGACTCTCCTTTTACACTGCGCTCACCTCTCGGACTCTCCTTTTACTCTGTGCTCACCTCTCGGACTCTCCTTTTACACTGCGCTCACCTCTCGGACTCTCCTTTTACACTGTGCTCACCTCTCGGACTCTCCTTTTACACCGCGCTCACCTCTCGGACTCTCCTTTTACACTGCGCTCACCTCTCGGACTCGCCTTTTACAATGTGCTCACCTCTCGGACTCTCCTTTTACTCTGTGCTCACCTCTCGGACTCTCCTTTTACACTGTGCTCACCTCTCGGACTCTCCTTTTACTCTGTGCTCACCTCTCGGACTCTCCTTTTACACTGTGCTCACCTCTCGGACTCTCCTTTTACACCGCGCTCACCTCTCGGACTCTCCTTTTACACTGTGCTCACCTCTCGGACTCTCCTTTTACACTGTGCTCACCTCTCGGACTCTCCTTTTACTCTGTGCTCACCTCTCGGACTCTCCTTTTACACTGCGCTCACCTCTCGGACTCTCCTTTTACTCTGTGCTCACCTCTCGGACTCTCCTTTTACACTGCGCTCACCTCTCGGACTCTCCTTTTACACTGAGCTCACCTCTCGGACTCTCCTTTTACACTGCGCTCACCTCTCGGACTCTCCTTTTACACCGCGCTCACCTCTCGGACTCTCCTTTTACACTGCGCTCACCTCTCGGACTCTCCTTTTACACTGTGCTCACCTCTCGGACTCTCCTTTTACACTGCGCTCACCTCTCGGACTCTCCTTTTACACTGTGCTCACCTCTCGGACTCTCCTTTTACTCTGTGCTCACCTCTCGGACTCTCCTTTTACACTGCGCTCACCTCTCGGACTCTCCTTTTACTCTGTGCTCACCTCTCGGACTCTCCTTTTACACCGCGCTCACCTCTCGGACTCTCCTTTTACACTGTGATCACCTCTCGGACTCTCCTTTTACACCGCGCTCACCTCTCGGACTCTCCTTTTACACTGCGCTCACCTCTCGGACTCTCCTTTTACAATGTGCTCACCTCTCGGACTCTCCTTTTACTCTGTGCTCACCTCTCGGACTCTCCTTTTACACTGTGCTCACCTCTCGGACTCTCCTTTTACTCTGTGCTCACCTCTCGGACTCTCCTTTTACACTGTGCTCACCTCTCGGACTCTCCTTTTACACCGCGCTCACCTCTCGGACTCTCCTTTTACACTGTGCTCACCTCTCGGACTCTCCTTTTACACTGTGCTCACCTCTCGGACTCTCCTTTTACTCTGTGCTCACCTCTCGGACTCTCCTTTTACACTGCGCTCACCTCTCGGACTCTCCTTTTACTCTGTGCTCACCTCTCGGACTCTCCTTTTACACTGCGCTCACCTCTCGGACTCTCCTTTTACACTGAGCTCACCTCTCGGACTCTCCTTTTACACTGCGCTCACCTCTCGGACTCTCCTTTTACACTGAGCTCACCTCTCGGACTCTCCTTTTACACTGCGCTCACCTCTCGGACTCTCGTTTTACACCGCGCTCACCTCTCGGACTCTCCTTTTACACTGCGCTCACCTCTCGGACTCTCCTTTTACACTGTGCTCACCTCTCGGACTCTCCTTTTACACTGCGCTCACCTCTCGGACTCTCCTTTTACACTGTGCTCACCTCTCGGACTCTCCTTTTACTCTGTGCTCACCTCTCGGACTCTCCTTTTACACTGCGCTCACCTCTCGGACTCTCCTTTTACACTGTGCTCACCTCTCGGACTCTCCTTTTACACCGCGCTCACCTCTCGGACTCTCCTTTTACACTGTGATCACCTCTCAGACTCTCCTTTTACACTGCGCTCACCTCTCGGACTCTCCTTTTACACTGTGCTCACCTCTCGGACTCTCCTTTTACACCGCGCTCACCTCACGGACTCTCCTTTTACACCGCGCTCACCTCTCAGACTCTCCTTTTACACCGTGCTCACCTCTCGGACTCTCCTTTTACACTGCGCTCACCTCTCGGACTCTCCTTTTACACTGAGCTCACCTCTCGGACTCTCCTTTTACACCGCGCTCACCTCTCGGACTCTCCTTTTACACTGAGCTCACCTCTCGGACTCTCCTTTTACACTGCGCTCACCTCTCGGACTCTCCTTTTACACTGCACTCACCTCTCGGACTCTCCTTTTACACTGTGCTCACCTCTCGGACTCTCCTTTTACACCGTGCTCACCTCTCGGACTGTCCTTTTACACAGTGCTCACCTCTCGGACTCTCCTTTTACACCGCGCTCACCTCTCGGACTCTCCTTTTACACTGAGCTCACCTCTCGGACTCTCCTTTTACACTGCGCTCACCTCTCGGACTCTCCTTTTACACTGAGCTCACCTCTCGGACTCTCCTTTTACACCGCGCTCACCTCTCGGACTCTCCTTTTACACTGAGCTCACCTCTCGGACTCTCCTTTTACACTGCGCTCACCTCTCGGACTCTCCTTTTACACTGCACTCACCTCTCGGACTCTCCTTTTACACTGTGCTCACCTCTCGGACTCTCCTTTTACACTGTGCTCACCTCTCGGACTGTCCTTTTACACAGTGCTCACCTCTCGGACTCTCCTTTTACACCGCGCTCACCTCTCGGACTCTCCTTTTACACTGAGCTCACCTCTCGGACTCTCCTTTTACACCGCGCTCACCTCTCGGACTCTCCTTTTACACCGTGCTCAACTCTCGGACTCTCCTTTTACACCGTGCTCACCTCTCGGACTCTCCTTTTACTCTGTGCTCAACTCTCGGACTCTCCTTTTACACTGTGCTCACCTCTCGGACTCTCCTTTTACTCTGTGCTCACCCCTCGGACTCTCCTTTTACTCTGTGCTCACCTCTCGGACTCTCCTTTTACACTGCGATCACCTCTCGGACTCTCCTTTTACACAGCGCTCACCTCTCGGACTCTCCTTTTACACCGCGCTCACCTCTCGGACTCTCCTTTTACACTGTGCTCACCTCTCGGACTCTCCTTTTACACTGCAATCACCTCTCGGACTCTCCTTTTACACAGCGCTCACCTCTCGGACTCTCCTTTTACACCGCGCTCACCTCTCGGACTCTCCTTTTACACCGTGCTCACCTCTCGGACTCTCCTTTTACACCGCGCTCACCTCTCGGACTCTCCTTTTACACCGCGCTCACCTCTCGGACTCTCCTTTTACACTGTGCTCACCTCTCGGACTCTCCTTTTACACTGCAATCACCTCTCGGACTCTCCTTTTACACCGCGCTCACCTCTCGGACTCTCCTTTTACACTGCGCTCACCTCTCGGACTCTCCTTTTGCACTGTGCTCACCTCTCAGACTCTCCTTTTACACTGCGCTCACCTCTCGGACTCTCCTTTTACACCGTGCTCACCTCTCGGACTCTCCTTTTACACTGCGCTCACCTCTCGGACTCTCCTTTTACACCGCGCTCACCTCTCGGACTCTCCTTTTACACTGTGCTCACCTCTCGGACTCTCCTTTTACACTGAGCTCACCTCTCGGACTCTCCTTTTTCACCGCGCTCACATCTCGGACTCTCCTTTTACACTGAGCTCACCTCTCGGACTCTCCTTTTTCACCGCGCTCACATCTCGGACTCTCCTTTTACACTGAGCTCACATCTCGGACTCTCCTTTTACACTGAGCTCACCTCTCGGACTCTCCTTTTACACTGAGCTCACCTCTCGGACTCTCCTTTTACAACGCGCTCACCTCTCGGACTCTCCTTTTACACTGCGATCACCTCTCGGACTCTCCTTTTACACAGCGCTCACCTCTCGGACTCTCCTTTTACACCGCGCTCACCTCTCGGACTCTCCTTTTACACTGTGCTCACCTCTCGGACTCTCCTTTTACACTGCAATCACCTCTCGGACTCTCCTTTTACACAGCGCTCACCTCTCGGACTCTCCTTTTACACCGCGCTCACCTCTCGGACTCTCCTTTTACACCGTGCTCACCTCTCGGACTCTCCTTTTACACCGCGCTCACCTCTCGGACTCTCCTTTTACACCGCGCTCACCTCTCGGACTCTCCTTTTACACTGTGCTCACCTCTCGGACTCTCCTTTTACACTGCAATCACCTCTCGGACTCTCCTTTTACACCGCGCTCACCTCTCGGACTCTCCTTTTACACTGCGCTCACCTCTCGGACTCTCCTTTTGCACTGTGCTCACCTCTCAGACTCTCCTTTTACACTGCGCTCACCTCTCGGACTCTCCTTTTACACCGTGCTCACCTCTCGGACTCTCCTTTTACACTGCGCTCACCTCTCGGACTCTCCTTTTACACCGCGCTCACCTCTCGGACTCTCCTTTTACACTGTGCTCACCTCTCGGACTCTCCTTTTACACTGAGCTCACCTCTCGGACTCTCCTTTTTCACCGCGCTCACATCTCGGACTCTCCTTTTACACTGAGCTCACCTCTCGGACTCTCCTTTTTCACCGCGCTCACATCTCGGACTCTCCTTTTACACTGAGCTCACATCTCGGACTCTCCTTTTACACTGAGCTCACCTCTCGGACTCTCCTTTTACACTGAGCTCACCTCTCGGACTCTCCTTTTACAACGCGCTCACCTCTCGGACTCTCCTTTTACACTGCGCTCACCTCTCGGGACTCTCCTTTTACACTGTGCTCACCCCTCGGACTCTCCTTTTACTCTGTGCTCACCTCTCGGACTCTCCTTTTACACCGTGCTCACCTCTCGGACTCTCCTTTTAACCCGCGCTCACCTCTCGGACTCTCCTTTTACACCGCGCTCACCTCTCGGACTCTCCTTTTACACCGCGCTCACCTCTCGGACTCTCCTTTTACACTGCGCTCACCTCTCGGACTCTCCTTTTACTCTGTGCTCACCCCTCGGACTCTCCTTTTACACTGCGCTCACCTCTCGGACTCTCCTTTTACTCTGTGCTCACCCCTCGGACTCTCCTTTTACACCGTGCTCACCTCTCGGACTCTCCTTTTACTCTGTGCTCACCCCTCGGACTCTCCTTTTACACCGTGCTCACCTCTCGGACTCTCCTTTTACACTGCGCTCACCTCTCGGACTCTCCTTTTACACTGTGCTCACCCCTCGGACTCTCCTTTTACTCTGTGCTCACCCCTCGGACTCTCCTTTTACACCGTGCTCACCTCTCGGACTCTCCTTTTACACTGCGCTCACCTCTCGGACTCTCCTTTTACACCGCGCTCACCTCTCGGACTCTCCTTTTACTCTGTGCTCACCTCTCGGACTCTCCTTTTACACCGTGCTCACCTCTCGGACTCTCCTTTCACACCGTGCTCACCTCTCGGACTCTCCTTTTACACCGCGCTCACCTCTCGGACTCTCCTTTTACTCTGTGCTCACCTCTCGGACTCTCCTTTTACACCGTGCTCACCTCTCGGACTCTCCTTTCACACCGTGCTCACCTCTCGGACTCTCCTTTTACACTGCACTCACCTCTCGGACTCTCCTTTTACACCGCGCTCACCTCTCGGACTCTCCTTTTACACTGTGCTCACCTCTCGGACTCACCTTTTACACCGTGCTCACCTCTCGGACTCTCCTTTTACACCGTGCTCACCTCTCGGACTCTCCTTTTACACTGTGCTCACCTCTCGGACTCTCCTTTTACACCGCGCTCACCTCTCGGACTCTCCTTTTACTCTGTGCTCACCTCTCGGACTCTCCTTTTACTCTGTGCTCACCTCTCGGACTCTCCTTTTCCACTGAGCTCACCTCTCGGACTCTCCTTTTACACTGTGCACACCCCTCGGACTCTCCTTTTACACTGAGCTCACCTCTCGGACTCTCCTTTTACTCTGTGCTCACCTCTCGGACACTCCTTTTACACCGCGCTCACCTCTCGGACTCTCCTTTTACACTGCGCTCACCTCTCGGACTCTCCTTTTACACCGTGCTCACCTCTCGGACTCTCCTTTTACACCGCGCTCACCTCTCGGACTCTCCTTTTACACTGTGCTCACCTCTCGGACTCTCCTTTTACACTGTTCTCACCTCTCGGACTCTCCTTTTACACTGCGCTCACCTCTCGGACTCTCCTTTTACACTGCGCTCACCTCTCGGACTCTCCTTTTACACCGTGCTCACCTCTCGGACTCTCCTTTTACACCGCGCTCACCTCTCGGACTCTCCTTTTACACTGCGCTCACCTCTCGGACTCTCCTTTTACTCTGTGCTCACCTCTCGGACTCTCCTTTTACACTGCGCTCACCTCTCGGACTCTCCTTTTACACCGTGCTCACCTCTCGGACTCTCCTTTTACACCGTGCTCACCTCTCGGACTCTCCTTTTACACCGTGCTCACCTCTCGGACTCTCCTTTTACACTGCGCTCACCTCTCGGTCTCTCCTTTTACACCGCGCTCACCTCTCGGACTCTCCTTTTACACCGTGCTCACCTCTCGGACTCTCCTTTTACACCGTGCTCACCTCTCGGACTCTCCTTTTACACCGTGCTCACCTCTCGGACTCTCCTTTTACACCGTGCTCACCTCTCGGACTCTCCTTTTACACCGTGCTCAACTCTCGGACTCTCCTTTTACACTGCGCTCACCTCTCGGACTCTCCTTTTACACCGCGCTCACCTCTCGGACTCTCCTTTTACACTGTGCTCACCCCTCGGACTCTCCTTTTACTCTGTGCTCACCTCTCGGAATCTCCTTTTACACTGTGCTCACCCCTCGGACTCTCCTTTTACACCGTGCTCACCTCTCGGACTCTCCTTTTACACCGCGCTCACCTCTCGGACTCTCCTTTTACTCTGTGCTCACCTCTCGGACTCTCCTTTTACACCGTGCTCACCTCTCGGACTCTCCTTTTACACCGCGCTCACCTCTCGGACTCTCCTTTTACACTGCGCTCACCTCTCGGACTCTACTTTTACACCGCGCTCACGTCTCGGACTCTCCTTTTACACTGAGCTCACCTCTCGGACTCTCCTTTTACACTGAGCTCACCTCTCGGACTCTCCTTTTACACTGCGCTCACCTCTCGGACTCTACTTTTACACCGCGCTCACCTCTCGGACTCTCCTTTTACACTGAGCTCACCTCTCGGACTCTCCTTTTACACTGAGCTCACCTCTCGGACTCTCCTTTTACACTGCGCTCACCTCTCGGACTCTCCTTTTACTCTGTGCTCACCTCTCGGACTCTCCTTTTGCACTGTGCTCACCTCTCGGACTCTCCTTTTACACTGTGCTCACCTCTCGGACTCTCCTTTTACACCGTGCTCACCTCTCGGACTCTCCTTTTACACTGCGCTCACCTCTCGGACTCTCCTTTTCCTCTGTGCTCACCTCTCGGACTCTCCTTTTACTCTGTGCTCACCTCTCGGACTTTCCTTTTCCACTGAGCTCACCTCTCGGAATCTCCTTTTCCACTGAGCTCACCTCTCGGACTCTCCTTTTACACTGTGTTCACCTCTCGGACTCTCCTTTTACACCGCGCTCACCTCTCGGACTCTCCTTTTACACTGAGCTCACCTCTCGGACTCTCCTTTTACACTGAGCTCACCTCTCGGACTCTCCTTTTACACTGCGCTCACCTCTCGGACTCTCCTTTTAAACTGTGTTCACCTCTCGGACTCTCCTTTTACACCGCGCTCACCTCTCGGACTCTCCTTTTACACTGAGCTAACCTCTCGGACTCTCCTTTTACACTGCGCTCACCTCTCGGACTCTCCTTTTACACTGTGCTCACCTCTCAGACTCTCCTTTTACACTGCGCTCACCTCTCGGGACTCTCCTTTTACACTGTGCTCACCTCTCAGACTCTCCTTTTACACTGCGCTCACCTCTCGGACTCACCTTTTACACCGCGCTCACCTCTCGGACTCTCCTTTTACACTGCGCTCACCTCTCGGACTCTCCTTTTACACTGTGCTCACCTCTCAGACTCTCCTTTTACACTGCGCTCACCTCTCGGACTCACCTTTTACACCGCGCTCACCTCTCGGACTCTCCTTTTACACTGAGCTCACCTCTCGGACTCTCCTTTTACACTGCGCTCACCTCTCGGAGTCTCCTTTTACACTGAGCTCACCTCTCGGACTCTCCTTTTACACCGCGCTCACCTCTCAGACTCTCCTTTTACACTGTGCTCACCTCTCGGACTCTCCTTTTACTCTGTGCTCACCTCTCGGACTCTCCTTTTACACTGCGCTCACCTCTCGGACTCTCCTTTTACACTGAGCTCACCTCTCGGACTCTCCTTTTACACCGAGCTCACCTCTCGGTCTCTCCTTTTACTCTGCGCTCACCTCTCGGACTCTCCTTTTACACTGCGCTCACCTCTCGGACTCTCCTTTTACACCGCGCTCACCTCTCGGACTCTCCTTTTACACCGTGCTCACCTCTCGGACTCTCCTTTTACACCGGGCTCACTTCTCGGACTCTCCTTTTACTCTGTGCTCACCTCTCGGACTCTCCTTTTACACCGCGCTCACCTCTCGGACTCTCCTTTTACACTGCGCTCACCTCTCGGACTCTCGTTTTACTCTGTGCTCACCTCTCGGACTCTCCTTTTACACCGCGCTCACCTCTCGGACTCTCCTTTTACACCGCGCTCACCTCTTGACTCTCCTTTTACACCGCGCTCACCACTCGGACTCTCCTTTTACACCGCGCTCACCTCTCGGACTCTCCTTTTACACTGTGCTCACCACTCGGACTCTCCTTTTACACTGTGCTCACCTCTCGGAATCTCCTTTTACTCTGTGCTCACCTCTCGGACTCTCCTTTTACACCGAGCTCACCTCTCGGACTCTCCTTTTACTCTGTGCTCACCTCTCGGACTCTCCTTTTACACCGTGCTCACCTCTCGGATTCTCCTTTTACTCTGTGCTCACCTCTCGGACTCTCCTTTTACACCGGGCTCACTTCTCGGACTCTCCTTTTACTCTGTGCTCACCTCTCGGACTCTCCTTTTACACCGCGCTCACCTCTCGGACTCTCCTTTTACACCGTGCTCACCTCTCGGACTCTCCTTTTACACTGCGCTCACCTCTCGGACTCTCGTTTTACTCTGTGCTCACCTCTCGGACTCTCCTTTTACACTGTGCTCACCTCTCAGACTCTCCTTTTACACCGAGCTCACCTCTCGGACTCTCCTTTTACACCGCGCTCACCTCTCGGACTCTCCTTTTACACCGCGCTCACCACTCGGACTCTCCTTTTACACCGCGCTCACCTCTCGGACTCTCCTTTTACACTGTGCTCACCTCTCGGACTCTCCTTTTACACTGTGCTCACCACTCGGACTCTCCTTTTACACTGTGCTCACCTCTCGGACTCTCCTTTTACACCGCGCTCACCTCTCGGACTCTCCTTTTACACCGCGCTCACCTCTCGGACTCTCCTTTTACACCGCGCTCACCTCTCGGAATCTCCTTTTACTCTATGCTCACCTCTCGGACTCTCCTTTTACACTGAGCTCACCTCTCGGACTCTCCTTTTACACCGTGCTCACCTCTCGGATTCTCCTTTTACTCTGTGCTCACCTCTCGGACTTTCCTTTTCCACTGAGCTCACCTCTCGGACTCTCCTTTTCCACTGAGCTCACCTCTCGGACTCTCCTTTTACACTGTGTTCACCTCTCGGACTCTCCTTTTACACCGCGCTCACCTCTCGGACTCTCCTTTTACACTGAGCTCACCTCTCGGACTCTCCTTTTACACTGAGCTCACCTCTCGGACTCTCCTTTTACACTGCGCTCACCTCTCGGACTCTCCTTTTAAACTGTGTTCACCTCTCGGACTCTCCTTTTACACCGCGCTCACCTCTCGGACTCTCCTTTTACACTGAGCTCACCTCTCGGACTCTCCTTTTACACTGCGCTCACCTCTCGGACTCTCCTTTTACACTGTGCTCACCTCTCAGACTCTCCTTTTACACTGCGCTCACCTCTCGGACTCTCCTTTTACACTGAGCTCACCTCTCGGACTCTCCTTTTACACTGCGCTCACCTCTCGGAGTCTCCTTTTACACTGAGCTCACCTCTCGGACTCTCCTTTTACACTGCGCTCACCTCTCGGAGTCTCCTTTTACACTGAGCTCACCTCTCGGACTCTCCTTTTACACTGAGCTCACCTCTCGGACTCTCCTTTTACACCGAGCTCACCTCTCGGTCTCTCCTTTTACTCTGCGCTCACCTCTCGGACTCTCCTTTTACACTGCGCTCACCTCTCGGACTCTCCTTTTACACCGCGCTCACCTCTCGGACTCTCCTTTTACACCGTGCTCACCTCTCGGACTCTCCTTTTACACCGGGCTCACTTCTCGGACTCTCCTTTTACTCTGTGCTCACCTCTCGGACTCTCCTTTTACACCGCGCTCACCTCTCGGACTCTCCTTTTACACCGTGCTCACCTCACGGACTCTCCTTTTACACTGCGCTCACCTCTCGGACTCTCGTTTTACTCTGTGCTCACCTCTCGTACTCTCCTTTTACACCGTGCTCACCTCTCGGACTCTCCTTTTACACCGCGCTCACCTCTCGGACTCTCCTTTTACACCGCGCTCACCTCTCGGACTCTCCTTTTACACCGCGCTCACCACTCGGACTCTCCTTTTACACCGCGCTCACCTCTCGGACTCTCCTTTTGCACTGTGCTCACCACTCGGACTCTCCTTTTACACTGTGCTCACCTCTCGGAATCTCCTTTTACTCTGTGCTCACCTCTCGGACTCTCCTTTTACACTGAGCTCACCTCTCGGACTCTCCTTTTACTCTGTGCTCACCTCTCGGACTCTCCTTTTACACCGTGCTCACCTCTCGGATTCTCCTTTTACTCTGTGCTCACCTCTCGGACTCTCCTTTTACACCGGGCTCACTTCTCGGACTCTCCTTTTACTCTGTGCTCACCTCTCGGACTCTCCTTTTACACCGCGCTCACCTCTCGGACTCTCCTTTTACACCGTGCTCACCTCTCGGACTCTCCTTTTACACTGCGCTCACCTCTCGGACTCTCGTTTTACTCTGTGCTCACCTCTCGGACTTTCCTTTTACACTGTGCTCACCTCTCGGACTCTCCTTTTACACCGAGCTCACCTCTCGGACTCTCCTTTTACACCGCGCTCACCTCTCGGACTCTCCTTTTACACCGCGCTCACCACTCGGACTCTCCTTTTACACCGCGCTCACCTCTCGGACTCTCCTTTTACACTGTGCTCACCTCTCGGACTCTCCTTTTACACTGTGCTCACCACTCGGACTCTCCTTTTACACTGTGCTCACCTCTCGGAATCTCCTTTTACTCTATGCTCACCTCTCGGACTCTCCTTTTACACTGAGCTCACCTCTCGGACTCTCCTTTTACTCTGTGCTCACCTCTCGGACTCTCCTTTTACACCGTGCTCACCTCTCGGATTCTCCTTTTACTCTGTGCTCACCTCTCGGACTCTCCTTTTACTCTGTGCTCACCTCTCGGACTCTCCTTTTACACTGTGCTCACCTCTCGGACTCTCCTTTTACACCGCGCTCACCTCTCGGACTCTCCTTTTACACCGTGCTCACCTCTCGGACTCTCCTTTTACACCGCGCTCACCTCTCGGACTCTCCTTTTACACCGCGCTCACCTCTCGGACTCTCCTTTTACTCTGTGCACACCCCTCGGACTCTCCTTTTACACTGAGCTCACCTCTCGGACTCTCCTTTTACTCTGTGCTCACCTCTTGGACTCTCCTTTTACACTGAGCTCACCTCTCGGACTCTCCTTTTTCTCTGTGCTCACCCCTCGGACTCTCCTTTTAAACCGCGCTCACCTCTCGGACTCTCCTTTTACACTGCGCTCACCTCTCGGACTCTCCTTTTACACCGCGCTCACCTCTCGGACTCTCCTTTTACACTGCGCTCACCTCTCGGACTCTCCTTTTACACTGAGCTCACCTCTCGGACTCTCCTTTTTCTCTGTGCTCACCCCTCGGACTCTCCTTTTAAACCGCGCTCACCTCTCGGACTCTCCTTTTACACTGAGCTCACCTCTCGGACTCTCCTTTTTCTCTGTGCTCACCTCCCGGACTCTCCTTTTACACCGTGCTCACCTCTCGGACTCTCCTTTTACACCGCGCTCACCTCTCGGACTCTCCTTTTACACTGTGCTCAACTCTCGGACTCTCCTTTTACTCTGTGCTCACCTCTCGGACTCTCCTTTTACACTGTGCTCACCTCTCGGACTCTCCTTTTACACTGTGCTCACCTCTCGCATTCTCCTTTTACACTGCGCTCACCTCTCGGACTCTCCTTTTACACTGAGCTCACCTCTCGGACTCTCCTTTTTCTCTGTGCTCACCCCTCGGACTCTCCTTTTAAACCGCGCTCACCTCTCGGACTCTCCTTTTACACTGCGCTCACCTCTCTGACTCTCCTTTTACACTGGGCTCACCTCTCGGACTCTCCTTTTACACCGCGCTCACCTCTCGGACTCTCCTTTTACTCTGTGCTCACCTCTCGGACTCTCCTTTTACTCTGTGCACACCTCTCAGACTCTCCTTTTACACTGTGCTCACCTCTCGGACTCTCCTTTTACACTGCGCTCACCCCTCGGACTCTCCTTTTACACTGTGCTCACCTCTCAGACTCTCCTTTTACACTGAGCTCACCTCTCGGACTCTCCTTTTACTCTGTGCACACCTCTCAGACTCTCCTTTTACACTGTGCTCACCTCTCAGACTCTCCTTTTACACTGAGCTCACCTCTCGGACTCTCCTTTGACACTGCGCTCACCTCTCAGACTCTCCTTTTACACTGTGCTCACCTCTCGGACTCTCCTTTTACACTGCGCTCACCTCTCGGACTCTCCTTTTACACTGTGCTCACCTCTTGGACTCTCCTTTTAAACCGCGCTTACCTCTCGGACTCTCCTTTTACACTGAGCTCACCTCTCGGACTCTCCTTTTACACTGCGCTCACATCTCGGACTCTCCTTTTACACTGCGCTCACCTCTCGGACTCTCCTTTTACACTGCGCTCACCTCTCGGACTCTCCTTTTAAACCGCGCTTACCTCTCGGACTCTCCTTTTACACTGAGCTCACCTCTCGGACTCTCCTTTTTCTCTGTGCTCACCCCTCGGACTCTCCTTTTAAACTGCGCTCACCTCTCGGACTCTCCTTTAACACTGCGCTCACCTCTCGGACTCTCCTTTTACACCGCGCTCACCTCTCGGACTCTCCTTTTACACTGCGCTCACCTCTCGGACTCTCCTTTTACACTGAGCTCACCTCTCGGACTCTCCTTTTTCTCTGTGCTCACCCCTCGGACTCTCCTTTAAAACCGCGCTCACCTCTCGGACTCTCCTTTTACACCGTGCTCACCTCTCGGACTCTCCTTTTACACTGAGCTCACCTCTCGGACTCTCCTTTTTCTCTGTGCTCACCTCCCGGACTCTCCTTTTACACCGTGCTCACCTCTCGGACTCTCCTTTTACACCGCGCTCACCTCTCGGACTCTCCTTTTACACTGTGCTCAACTCTCGGACTCTCCTTTTACTCTGTGCTCACCTCTCGGACTCTCCTTTTACACTGTGCTCACCTCTCGGACTCTCCTTTTACACTGTGCTCACCTCTCGCATTCTCCTTTTACACTGCGCTCACCTCTCGGACTCTCCTTTTACACTGAGCTCACCTCTCGGACTCTCCTTTTTCTCTGTGCTCACCCCTCGGACTCTCCTTTTACTCTGTGCTCACCTCTCGGACTCTCCTTTTACTCTGTGCACACCTCTCAGACTCTCCTTTTACACTGTGCTCACCTCTCGGACTCTCCTTTTACACTGCGCTCACCCCTCGGACTCTCCTTTTACACTGTGCTCACCTCTCAGACTCTCCTTTTACACTGAGCTCACCTCTCGGACTCTCCTTTTACACCGCGCTCACCTCTCGGACTCTCCTTTTACACTGTGCTCAACTCTCGGACTCTCCTTTTACTCTGTGCTCACCTCTCGGACTCTCCTTTTACACTGTGCTCACCTCTCGGACTCTCCTTTTACACTGTGCTCACCTCTCGCATTCTCCTTTTACACTGCGCTCACCTCTCGGACTCTCCTTTTACACTGAGCTCACCTCTCGGACTCTCCTTTTTCTCTGTGCTCACCCCTCGGACTCTCCTTTTAAACCGCGCTCACCTCTCGGACTCTCCTTTTACACTGCGCTCACCTCTCTGACTCTCCTTTTACACTGGGCTCACCTCTCGGACTCTCCTTTTACACCGCGCTCACCTCTCGGACTCTCCTTTTACTCTGTGCTCACCTCTCGGACTCTCCTTTTACTCTGTGCACACCTCTCAGACTCTCCTTTTACACTGTGCTCACCTCTCGGACTCTCCTTTTACACTGCGCTCACCCCTCGGACTCTCCTTTTACACTGTGCTCACCTCTCAGACTCTCCTTTTACACTGAGCTCACCTCTCGGACTCTCCTTTTACTCTGTGCACACCTCTCAGACTCTCCTTTTACACTGTGCTCACCTCTCAGACTCTCCTTTTACACTGAGCTCACCTCTCGGACTCTCCTTTGACACTGCGCTCACCTCTCAGACTCTCCTTTTACACTGTGCTCACCTCTCGGACTCTCCTTTTACACTGCGCTCACCTCTCGGACTCTCCTTTTACACTGTGCTCACCTCTTGGACTCTCCTTTTAAACCGCGCTTACCTCTCGGACTCTCCTTTTACACTGAGCTCACCTCTCGGACTCTCCTTTTACACTGCGCTCACATCTCGGACTCTCCTTTTACACTGCGCTCACCTCTCGGACTCTCCTTTTACACTGCGCTCACCTCTCGGACTCTCCTTTTAAACCGCGCTTACCTCTCGGACTCTCCTTTTACACTGAGCTCACCTCTCGGACTCTCCTTTTTCTCTGTGCTCACCCCTCGGACTCTCCTTTTAAACTGCGCTCACCTCTCGGACTCTCCTTTAACACTGCGCTCACCTCTCGGACTCTCCTTTTACACCGCGCTCACCTCTCGGACTCTCCTTTTACACTGCGCTCACCTCTCGGACTCTCCTTTTACACTGAGCTCACCTCTCGGACTCTCCTTTTTCTCTGTGCTCACCCCTCGGACTCTCCTTTAAAACCGCGCTCACCTCTCGGACTCTCCTTTTACACCGTGCTCACCTCTCGGACTCTCCTTTTACACTGAGCTCACCTCTCGGACTCTCCTTTTTCTCTGTGCTCACCTCCCGGACTCTCCTTTTACACCGTGCTCACCTCTCGGACTCTCCTTTTACACCGCGCTCACCTCTCGGACTCTCCTTTTACACTGTGCTCAACTCTCGGACTCTCCTTTTACTCTGTGCTCACCTCTCGGACTCTCCTTTTACACTGTGCTCACCTCTCGGACTCTCCTTTTACACTGTGCTCACCTCTCGCATTCTCCTTTTACACTGCGCTCACCTCTCGGACTCTCCTTTTACACTGAGCTCACCTCTCGGACTCTCCTTTTTCTCTGTGCTCACCCCTCGGACTCTCCTTTTACTCTGTGCTCACCTCTCGGACTCTCCTTTTACTCTGTGCACACCTCTCAGACTCTCCTTTTACACTGTGCTCACCTCTCGGACTCTCCTTTTACACTGCGCTCACCCCTCGGACTCTCCTTTTACACTGTGCTCACCTCTCAGACTCTCCTTTTACACTGAGCTCACCTCTCGGACTCTCCTTTTATTCTGTGCACACCTCTCAGACTCTCCTTTTACACTGTGCTCACCTCTCAGACTCTCCTTTTACACTGAGCTCACCTCTCGGACTCTCCTTTTACACTGCGCTCACCTCTCAGACTCTCCTTTTACACTGTGCTCACCTCTCGGACTCTCCTTTTACACTGCGCTCACCTCTCGGACTCTCCTTTTACACCGTGCTCACCTCTTGGACTCTCCTTTTAAACCGCGCTTACCTCTCGGACTCTCCTTTTACACTGAGCTCACCTCTCGGACTCTCCTTTTACACTGCGCTCACATCTCGGACTCTCCTTTTACACTGCGCTCACCTCTCGGACTCTCCTTTTAAACTGCGCTCACCTCTCGGACTCTCCTTTTACACCGCGCTCACCTCTCGGACTCTCCTTTTACACTGAGCTCACCTCTCGGACTCTCCTTTTACACCGTGCTCACCTCTCGGACTCTCCTTTTACACTGCGCTCACCTCTCGGACTCTCCTTTTACACCGCGCTCACCTCTCGGACTCTCCTTTTACACTGCGCTCACCTCTCGGACTCTCCTTTTAAACCGTGCTCACCTCTCGGACTCTCCTTTTACACCGTGCTCACCTCTCGGACTCTCCTTTTACACCGCACTCACCTCTCGGACTCTCCTTTTACACTGCGCTCTCATCTCGGACTCTCCTTTTACACCGCACTCACCTCTCGGACTCTCCTTTTACACCGCGCTCACCTCTCGGACTCTCCTTTTACACAGCGCTCACCTTTCGGACTCTCCTTTTACACTGTGCTCACCTCTCGGACTCTCCTTTTACACAGCGCTCACCTCTCGGACTCTCCTTTTACACTGTGCTCACCTCTCGGACTCTCCTTTTACACTGTGCTCACCTCTCGGACTCTCCTTTTACACTGTGCTCACCTCTCGGACTCTCCTTTTACACTGTGCTCACCTCTCGGACTCTCCTTTTTCAACAGCGCTCACCTCTCGGACTCTCCTTTTACACTGTGCTCACCTCTCGGACTCTCCTTTTACACCGCGCTCACCTCTCGGACTCTCCTTTTACACCGTGCTCACCTCTCGGACTCTCCTTTTACACTGTGCTCACCTCTCGGACTCTCCTTTTACACCGCGCTCACCTCTCGGACTCTCCTTTTACACCGCGCTCACCTCTCGGACTCTCCTTTTACACTGCGCTCACCTCTCGGACTCTCCTTTTACACCGCGCTCACCTCTCGCACTCTCCTTTTACACCGCGCTCACCTCTCGGACTCTCCTTTTACACTGTGCTCACCTCTCGGACTCTCCTTTTACACTGTGCTCACCTCTCGGACTCTCCTTTTACACCGTGCTCACCTCTCGGACTCTCCTTTTACACTGTGCTCACCTCTCGGACTCTCCTTTTACACTGTGCTCACCTCTCGGACTCTCCTTTTACACTGTGCTCACCTCTCGGACTCTCCTTTTACACTGCGCTCACCTCTCGGACTCTCCTCTCACTCTCGGACTCTCCTTTTACACCGCACTCACCTCTCGGACTCTCCTTTTACTCTGTGCTCACCTCTCGGACTCTCCTTTTACACTGCGCTCACCTCTCGGACTCTCCTCTCACTCTCGGACTCTCCTTTTTCAACTGCGCTCACCTCTCGGACTCTCCTTTTACTCTGTGCTCACCTCTCGGACTCTCCTTTTACACTGTGCTCACCTCTTGGACTCTCCTTTTACACTGTGCTCACCTCTCGGACTCTTCTTTTACACTGTGCTCACCTCTCGGACTCTCCTTTTACACCACGCTCACCTCTCGGACTCTCCTTTTACACTGTGCTCACCTCTTGGACTCTCCTTTTACACCGAGCTCACCTCTCGGACTCTCCTTTTACACTGTGCTCACCTCTTGGACTCTCCTTTTACACCGAGCTCACCTCTCGGACTCTCCTTTTACACTGTGCTCACCTCTTGGACTCTCCTTTTACACCGTGCTCACCTCTCGGACTCTCCTTTTACACCGCGCTCACCTCTCGGACTCTCCTTTTACACTGCGCTCACCTCTCGGACTCTCCTTTTACACTGCGCTCACCTCTCGGACTCTCCTTTTACTCTGTGCTCACCTCTCGGACTCTCCTTTTACACTGCGCTCACCTCTCGGACTCTCCTTTTACTCTGTGCTCACCTCTCGGACTCTCCTTTTACACCGAGCTCACCTCTCGGACTCTCCTTTTACACCGCGCTCACCTCTCGGACTCTCCTTTTACACAGCGCTGACCTCTCGGACTCTCCTTTTTCACCGAGCTCACCTCTCGGACTCCCCTTTAACACCGCGCTCACCTCTCGGACTCTCCTTTTACACCGCGCTCACCTCTCGGACTCTCCTTTTACACAGTGCTCACCTCTCGGACTCTCCTTTTACACTGCGCTCACCTCTCGGACTCTCCTTTTACACTGCGCTCACCTCTCGGACTCTCCTTTTACACTGCGCTCACCTCTCGGACTCTCCTTTTACACCGAGCTCACCTCTCGGACTCTCCTTTTACTCTGTGCTCACCTCTCGGACTCTCCTTTTACACTGTGCTCACCTCTCGGACTCTCCTTTTACACCGAGCTCACCTCTCGGACTCTCCTTTTACTCTGTGCTCACCTCTCGGACTCTCCTTTTACACTGTGCTCACCTCTCGGTCTCTCCTTTCACACTGTGCTCACCTCTCGGACTCTCCTTTTACTCTGTGCTCACCTCTCGGACTCTCCTTTTACACTGTGCTCACCTCTCGGACTCTCCTTTTACACTGCGCTCACCTCTCGGACTCTCCTTTTACTCTGTGCTCACCTCTCGGACTCTCCTTTTACACTGTGCTCACCTCTCGGACTCTCCTTTTACACCGCGCTCACCTCTCGGACTCTCCTTTTGCACTGTGCTCACCTCTCGGACTCTCCTTTTACACTGTGCTCACCTCTCGGACTCTCCTTTTACACCGCGTTCACCTCTCGGACTCTCCTTTTACACTGTGCTCACCTCTCGGACTCTCCTTTTACACTGTGCTCACCTCTCGGACTCTCCTTTTACACTGTGCTCACCTCTCGGTCTCTCCTTTTACACTGTGCTCACCTCTCGGACTCTCCTTTTACACTGTGCTCACCTCTCGGACTCTCCTTTTACACTGCGCTCACCTCTCGGACTCTCCTTTTACACTGTTAACACCTCTCGGACTCTCCTTTTACACTGTGCTCACCTCTCGGACTCTCCTTTTACTCTGTGCTCACCTCTCGGACTCTCCTTTTACACTGTGCTCACCTCTCGGACTCTCCTTTTACACTGTGCTCACCTCTCGGACTCTCCTTTTACACTGCGCTCACCTCTCGGACTCTCCTTTTACTCTGTGCTCACCTCTCGGACTCTCCTTTTACACTGTGCTCACCTCTCGGACTCTCCTTTTACACTGCGCTCACCTCTCGGACTCTCCTTTTACTCTGTGCTCACCTCTCGGACTCTCCTTTTACACTGTGCTCACCTCTCGGACTCTCCTTTTACACCGCGTTCACCTCTCGGACTCTCCTTTTACACTGTGCTCACCTCTCGGTCTCTCCTTTTTCACTGTTAACACCTCTCGGACTCTCCTGTTACACTGTGCTCACCTCTCGGACTCTCCTTTTACACTGCGCTCACCTCTCGGTCTCTCCTTTTACACTGTGCTCACCTCTCGGACTCTCCTTTTACACTGCGCTCACCTCTCGGACTCTCCTTTTACACTGTTAACACTTCTCGGACTCTCCTTTTACACTGTGCTCACCTCTCGGACTCTCCTTTTACTCTGTGCTCACCTCTCGGACTCTCCTTTTACACTGTGCTCACCTCTCGGACTCTCCTTTTACACTGTGCTCACCTCTCGGACTCTCCTTTTACACCATGCTCACCTCTCGGACTCTCCTTTTACACTGTGCTCACCTCTCGGTCTCTCCTTTTGCACTGTGCTCACCTCTCGGACTCTCCTTTTACACTGCGCTCACCTCTCGGACTCTCCTTTTACACTGTTAACACCTCTCGGACTCTCCTTTTACACTGTGCTCACCTCTCGGACTCTCCTTTTACTCTGTGCTCACCTCTCGGACTCTCCTTTTACACTGTGCTCACCTCTCGGACTCTCCTTTTACACTGTGCTCACCTCTCGGACTCTCCTTTTACACTGCGCTCACCTCTCGGACTCTCCTTTTACTCTGTGCTCACCTCTCGGACTCTCCTTTTACACTGTGCTCACCTCTCGGACTCTCCTTTTACACCGCGTTCACCTCTCGGACTCTCCTTTTACACTGTGCTCACCTCTCGGTCTCTCCTTTTACACTGTGCTCACCTCTCGGTCTCTCCTTTTACACCGTGCTCATATCTCGGACTCTCCTTTTACACCGCGTTCACCTCTCGGACTCTCCTTTTACACTGTTAACACCTCTCGGACTCTCCTTTTACACTGTGCTCACCTCTCGGTCTCTCCTTTTACACTGTGCTCACCTCTCGGGACTCTCCTTTTACACTGCGCTCACCTCTCGGTCTCTCCTTTTACACTGTGCTCACCTCTCGGACTCTCCTTTTACACTGCGCTCACCTCTCGGACTCTCCTTTTACACTGTGCTCACCTCTCGGACTCTCCTTTTACACTGTGCTCACCTCTCGGACTCTGCTTTTACACCGCGCTCACCTCTCGGACTCTCCTTTTACACTGCGCTCACCTCTCGGACTCTCCTTTTACACTGCGCTCACCTCTCGGACTCTCCTTTTACACTGCGCTCACCTCTCGGTCTCTCCTTTTACACCGCGCTCACCTCTCGGTCTCTCCTTTTACACCGTGCTCACCTCTCGGACTCTCCTTTTACACCGCGCTCACCTCTCGGACTCTCCTTTTACACCGCGCTCACCTCTCGGACTCTCCTTTTACACCGCGCTCACCTCTCGGACTCTCCTTTTACACTGCGCTCACCTCTCGGACTCTCCTTTTACACTGCGCTCACCTCTCGGACTCTCCTTTTACAGCGCGCTCACCTCTCGGACTCTCCTTTTACACTGTGCTCACCTCTCGGACTCTCCTTTTACACTGTGCTCACCTCTCGGTCTCTCCTTTCACACTGTGCTCACCTCTCGGACTCTCCTTTTACTCTGTGCTCACCTCTCGGACTCTCCTTTTACACTGTGCTCACCTCTCGGACTCTCCTTTTACACTGCGCTCACCTCTCGGACTCTCCTTTTACTCTGTGCTCACCTCTCGGACTCTCCTTTTACACTGTGCTCACCTCTCGGACTCTCCTTTTACACCGCGCTCACCTCTCGGACTCTCCTTTTGCACTGTGCTCACCTCTCGGACTCTCCTTTTACACTGTGCTCACCTCTCGGACTCTCCTTTTACACCGCGTTCACCTCTCGGACTCTCCTTTTACACTGTGCTCACCTCTCGGACTCTCCTTTTACACTGTGCTCACCTCTCGGACTCTCCTTTTACACTGTGCTCACCTCTCGGTCTCTCCTTTTACACTGTGCTCACCTCTCGGACTCTCCTTTTACACTGTGCTCACCTCTCGGACTCTCCTTTTACACTGCGCTCACCTCTCGGACTCTCCTTTTACACTGTTAACACCTCTCGGACTCTCCTTTTACACTGTGCTCACCTCTCGGACTCTCCTTTTACTCTGTGCTCACCTCTCGGACTCTCCTTTTACACTGTGCTCACCTCTCGGACTCTCCTTTTACACTGTGCTCACCTCTCGGACTCTCCTTTTACACTGCGCTCACCTCTCGGACTCTCCTTTTACTCTGTGCTCACCTCTCGGACTCTCCTTTTACACTGTGCTCACCTCTCGGACTCTCCTTTTACACTGCGCTCACCTCTCGGACTCTCCTTTTACTCTGTGCTCACCTCTCGGACTCTCCTTTTACACTGTGCTCACCTCTCGGACTCTCCTTTTACACCGCGTTCACCTCTCGGACTCTCCTTTTACACTGTGCTCACCTCTCGGTCTCTCCTTTTTCACTGTTAACACCTCTCGGACTCTCCTGTTACACTGTGCTCACCTCTCGGACTCTCCTTTTACACTGCGCTCACCTCTCGGTCTCTCCTTTTACACTGTGCTCACCTCTCGGACTCTCCTTTTACACTGCGCTCACCTCTCGGACTCTCCTTTTACACTGTTAACACTTCTCGGACTCTCCTTTTACACTGTGCTCACCTCTCGGACTCTCCTTTTACTCTGTGCTCACCTCTCGGACTCTCCTTTTACACTGTGCTCACCTCTCGGACTCTCCTTTTACACTGTGCTCACCTCTCGGACTCTCCTTTTACACCATGCTCACCTCTCGGACTCTCCTTTTACACTGTGCTCACCTCTCGGTCTCTCCTTTTGCACTGTGCTCACCTCTCGGACTCTCCTTTTACACTGCGCTCACCTCTCGGACTCTCCTTTTACACTGTTAACACCTCTCGGACTCTCCTTTTACACTGTGCTCACCTCTCGGACTCTCCTTTTACTCTGTGCTCACCTCTCGGACTCTCCTTTTACACTGTGCTCACCTCTCGGACTCTCCTTTTACACTGTGCTCACCTCTCGGACTCTCCTTTTACACTGCGCTCACCTCTCGGACTCTCCTTTTACTCTGTGCTCACCTCTCGGACTCTCCTTTTACACTGTGCTCACCTCTCGGACTCTCCTTTTACACCGCGTTCACCTCTCGGACTCTCCTTTTACACTGTGCTCACCTCTCGGTCTCTCCTTTTACACTGTGCTCACCTCTCGGTCTCTCCTTTTACACTGTGCTCACCTCTCGGTCTCTCCTTTTACACTGTGCTCACCTCTCGGACTCTCCTTTTACACTGTGCTCACCTCTCGGACTCTCCTTTTACACCGCGTTCACCTCTCGGACTCTCCTTTTACACTGTGCTCACCTCTCGGTCTCTCCTTTTACACTGTGCTCACCTCTCGGTCTCTCCTTTTACACCGTGCTCATCTCTCGGACTCTCCTTTTACACCGCGTTCACCTCTCGGACTCTCCTTTTACACTGTTAACACCTCTCGGACTCTCCTTTTACACTGTGCTCACCTCTCGGTCTCTCCTTTTACACTGTGCTCACCTCTCGGGACTCTCCTTTTACACTGCGCTCACCTCTCGGTCTCTCCTTTTACACTGTGCTCACCTCTCGGACTCTCCTTTTACACTGCGCTCACCTCTCGGACTCTCCTTTTACACTGTGCTCACCTCTCGGACTCTCCTTTTACACTGTGCTCACCTCTCGGACTCTGCTTTTACACCGCGCTCACCTCTCGGACTCTCCTTTTACACTGCGCTCACCTCTCGGACTCTCCTTTTACACTGCGCTCACCTCTCGGACTCTCCTTTTACACTGCGCTCACCTCTCGGTCTCTCCTTTTACACCGCGCTCACCTCTCGGTCTCTCCTTTTACACCGTGCTCACCTCTCGGACTCTCCTTTTACACTGTGCTCACCTCTCGGACTCTCCTTTTACACTGCGCTCACCTCTCGGACTCTCCTTTTACACTGTTAACACCTCTCGGACTCTCCTTTTACACTGTGCTCACCTCTCGGACTCTCCTTTTACTCTGTGCTCACCTCTCGGACTCTCCTTTTACACTGTGCTCACCTCTCGGACTCTCCTTTTACACTGTGCTCACCTCTCGGACTCTCCTTTTACACTGCGCTCACCTCTCGGACTCTCCTTTTACTCTGTGCTCACCTCTCGGACTCTCCTTTTACACTGTGCTCACCTCTCGGACTCTCCTTTTACACTGCGCTCACCTCTCGGACTCTCCTTTTACTCTGTGCTCACCTCTCGGACTCTCCTTTTACACTGTGCTCACCTCTCGGACTCTCCTTTTACACCGCGTTCACCTCTCGGACTCTCCTTTTACACTGTGCTCACCTCTCGGTCTCTCCTTTTTCACTGTTAACACCTCTCGGACTCTCCTGTTACACTGTGCTCACCTCTCGGACTCTCCTTTTACACTGCGCTCACCTCTCGGTCTCTCCTTTTACACTGTGCTCACCTCTCGGACTCTCCTTTTACACTGCGCTCACCTCTCGGACTCTCCTTTTACACTGTTAACACTTCTCGGACTCTCCTTTTACACTGTGCTCACCTCTCGGACTCTCCTTTTACTCTGTGCTCACCTCTCGGACTCTCCTTTTACACTGTGCTCACCTCTCGGACTCTCCTTTTACACTGTGCTCACCTCTCGGACTCTCCTTTTACACCATGCTCACCTCTCGGACTCTCCTTTTACACTGTGCTCACCTCTCGGTCTCTCCTTTTGCACTGTGCTCACCTCTCGGACTCTCCTTTTACACTGCGCTCACCTCTCGGACTCTCCTTTTACACTGTTAACACCTCTCGGACTCTCCTTTTACACTGTGCTCACCTCTCGGACTCTCCTTTTACTCTGTGCTCACCTCTCGGACTCTCCTTTTACACTGTGCTCACCTCTCGGACTCTCCTTTTACACTGTGCTCACCTCTCGGACTCTCCTTTTACACTGCGCTCACCTCTCGGACTCTCCTTTTACTCTGTGCTCACCTCTCGGACTCTCCTTTTACACTGTGCTCACCTCTCGGACTCTCCTTTTACACCGCGTTCACCTCTCGGACTCTCCTTTTACACTGTGCTCACCTCTCGGTCTCTCCTTTTACACTGTGCTCACCTCTCGGTCTCTCCTTTTACACTGTGCTCACCTCTCGGTCTCTCCTTTTACACTGTGCTCACCTCTCGGACTCTCCTTTTACACTGTGCTCACCTCTCGGACTCTCCTTTTACACCGCGTTCACCTCTCGGACTCTCCTTTTACACTGTGCTCACCTCTCGGTCTCTCCTTTTACACTGTGCTCACCTCTCGGTCTCTCCTTTTACACCGTGCTCATCTCTCGGACTCTCCTTTTACACCGCGTTCACCTCTCGGACTCTCCTTTTACACTGTTAACACCTCTCGGACTCTCCTTTTACACTGTGCTCACCTCTCGGTCTCTCCTTTTACACTGTGCTCACCTCTCGGGACTCTCCTTTTACACTGCGCTCACCTCTCGGTCTCTCCTTTTACACTGTGCTCACCTCTCGGACTCTCCTTTTACACTGCGCTCACCTCTCGGACTCTCCTTTTACACTGTGCTCACCTCTCGGACTCTCCTTTTACACTGTGCTCACCTCTCGGACTCTGCTTTTACACCGCGCTCACCTCTCGGACTCTCCTTTTACACTGCGCTCACCTCTCGGACTCTCCTTTTACACTGCGCTCACCTCTCGGACTCTCCTTTTACACTGCGCTCACCTCTCGGTCTCTCCTTTTACACCGCGCTCACCTCTCGGTCTCTCCTTTTACACCGTGCTCACCTCTCGGACTCTCCTTTTACACCGCGCTCACCTCTCGGACTCTCCTTTTACACCGCGCTCACCTCTCGGACTCTCCTTTTACACCGCGCTCACCTCTCGGACTCTCCTTTTACACTGCGCTCACCTCTCGGACTCTCCTTTTACACTGCGCTCACCTCTCGGACTCTCCTTTTACAGCGCGCTCACCTCTCGGACTCTCCTTTTACACTGTGCTCACCTCTCGGACTCTCCTTTTACACCGCGTTCACCTCTCGGACTCTCCTTTTACACTGTGCTCACCTCTCGGTCTCTCCTTTTACACTGTGCTCACCTCTCGGTCTCTCCTTTTACACCGTGCTCATCTCTCGGACTCTCCTTTTACACCGCGTTCACCTCTCGGACTCTCCTTTTACACTGTTAACACCTCTCGGACTCTCCTTTTACACTGTGCTCACCTCTCGGTCTCTCCTTTTACACTGTGCTCACCTCTCGGGACTCTCCTTTTACACTGCGCTCACCTCTCGGTCTCTCCTTTTACACTGTGCTCACCTCTCGGACTCTCCTTTTACACTGCGCTCACCTCTCGGACTCTCCTTTTACACTGTGCTCACCTCTCGGACTCTCCTTTTACACCGCGCTCACCTCTCGGACTCTCCTTTTACACTGTGCTCACCTCTCGGACTCTCCTTTTACACCGCGCTCACCTCTCGGACTCTCCTTTTACACTGCGCTCACCTCTCGGACTCTCCTTTTACACTGTGCTCACCTCTCGGACTCTCCTTTTACTCTGTGCTCACCTCTCGGACTCTCCTTTTACACTGCGCTCACCTCTCGGACTCTCCTTTTACTCTGTGCTCACCTCTCGGACTCTCCTTTTACACTGCGCTCACCTCTCGGACTCTCCTTTTACACTGTGCTCACCTCTCGGACTCTCCTTTTACTCTGTGCTCACCTCTCGGACTCTCCTTTTACACTGTGCTCACCTCTCGGACTCTCCTTTTACTCTGTGCTCACCTCTCGGACTCTCCTTTTACACTGCGCTCACCTCTCGGACTCTCCTTTTACTCTGTGCTCACCTCTCGGACTCTCCTTTTACACTGCGCTCACCTCTCGGACTCTCCTTTTACACTGTGCTCACCTCTCGGACTCTCCTTTTACACTGCGCTCACCTCTCGGACTCTCCTTTTACTCTGTGCTCACCTCTCGGACTCTCCTTTTACACTGCGCTCACCTCTCGGACTCTCCTTTTACACTGCGCTCACCTCTCGGACTCTCCTTTTACACTGAGCTCACCTCTCGGACTCTCCTTTTACACTGTGCTCACCTCTCGGACTCTCCTTTTACACTGTGCTCACCTCTCGGACTCTCCTTTTACACCGCGCTCACCTCTCGGACTCTCCTTTTACACTGAGCTCACCTCTCGGACTCTCCTTTTACACTGCGCTCACCTCTCGGACTCTCCTTTTACACTGCGCTCACCTCTCGGACTCTCCTTTTACACTGCGCTCACCTCTCGGACTCTCCTTTTACACCGAGCTCACCTCTCGGACTCTCCTTTTACACTGCGCTCACCTCTCGGACTCTCCTTTTACACCGCGCTCACCTCTCGGACTCTCCTTTTACACTGCGCTCACCTCTCGGACTCTCCTTTTACACCGTGCTCACCTCTCGGACTCTCCTTTTACACTGTGCTCACCTCTCGGACTCTCCTTTTACACTGCGCTCACCTCTCGGACTCTCCTTTTACACTGCGCTCACCTCTCGGACTCTCCTTTTACACTGAGCTCACCTCTCGGACTCTCCTTTTACACTGCGCTCACCTCTCGGACTCTCCTTTTACACCGTGCTCACCTCTCGGACTCTCCTTTTACACCGCGCTCACCTCTCGGACTCTCCTTTTACACTGGGCTCACCTCTCGGACTCTCCTTTTACACCGCGCTCACCTCTCGGACTCTCCTTTTACAGCGCGCTCACCTCTCGGACTCTCCTTTTACAGCGCGCTCACCTCTCGGACTCTCCTTTTACACTGTGCTCACCTCTCGGACTCTCCTTTTACACCGCGCTCACCTCTCGGACTCTCCTTTTACACCGCGCTCACCTCTCGGACTCTCCTTTTACACTGCGCTCACCTCTCGGACTCTCCTTTTACACCGTGCTCACCTCTCGGACTCTCCTTTTACACTGTGCTCACCTCTCGGACTCTCCTTTTACACTGCGCTCACCTCTCGGACTCTCCTTTTACATTGTGCTCACCTCTCGGACTCTCCTTTTACTCTGCGCTCACCTCTCGGACTCTCCTTTTACACTGAGCTCACCTCTCGGACTCTCCTTTTACACTGTGCTCACCTCTCGGACTCTCCTTTTACACTGAGCTCACCTCTCGGACTCTCCTTTTACACTGAGCTCACCTCTCGGACTCTCCTTTTACACTGTGCTCACCTCTCGGACTCTCCTTTTACACTGCGCTCACCTCTCGGACTCTCCTTTTACACTGAGCTCACCTCTCGGACTCTCCTTTTACACCGCGCTCACCTCTCGGACTCTCCTTTTACACTGCGCTCACCTCTCGGACTCTCCTTTTACACCGTGCTCACCTCTCGGACTCTCCTTTTACACCGCGCTCACCTCTCGGACTCTCCTTTTACACTGGGCTCACCTCTCGGACTCTCCTTTTACACCGCGCTCACCTCTCGGACTCTCCTTTTACACTGCGCTCACCTCTCGGACTCTCCTTTTACACTGCGCTCACCTCTCGGACTCTCCTTTTACACTGTGCTCACCTCTCGGACTCTCCTTTTACACCGCGCTCACCTCTCGGACTCTCCTTTTACAGCGCGCTCACCTCTCGGACTCTCCTTTTACACTGTGCTCACCTCTCGGACTCTCCTTTTACACCGCGCTCACCTCTCGGACTCTCCTTTTACACCGCGCTCACCTCTCGGACTCTCCTTTTACAGCGCGCTCACCTCTCGGACTCTCCTTTTACACTGTGCTCACCTCTCGGACTCTCCTTTTACACTGTGCTCACCTCTCGGACTCTCCTTTTACACTGCGCTCACCTCTCGGACTCTCCTTTTACACTGCGCTCACCTCTCGGACTCTCCTTTTACAGCGCGCTCACCTCTCGGACTCTCCTTTTACACTGAGCTCACCTCTCGGACTCTCCTTTTACACTGTGCTCACCTCTCGGACTCTCCTTTTACACCGCGCTCACCTCTCGGACTCTCCTTTTACACTGCGCTCACCTCTCGGACTCTCCTTTTACACTGCGCTCACCTCTCGGACTCTCCTTTTACAGCGCTCACCTCTCGGACTCTCCTTTTACACTGAGCTCACCTCTCGGACTCTCCTTTTACACTGTGCTCACCTCTCGGACTCTCCTTTTACACCGCGCTCACCTCTCGGACTCTCCTTTTACACTGTGCTCACCTCTCGGACTCTCCTTTTACTCTGCGCTCACCTCTCGGACTCTCCTTTTACACTGCGCTCACCTCTCGGACTCTCCTTTTACAGCGCGCTCACCTCTCGGACTCTCCTTTTACACTGAGCTCACCTCTCGGACTCTCCTTTTACACTGTGCTCACCTCTCGGACTCTCCTTTTACACTGTGCTCACCTCTCGGACTCTCCTTTTACACTGTGCTCACCTCTCGGACTCTCCTTTTACACCGCGCTCACCTCTCGGACTCTCCTCCTGCTCTTATTGTGTATAAGGAAACAGACACAAGGGTTAGCGTCTGGTCACCTGTAAATCCTTGTTGGGTGTTAATGATACTCACAGATAGTGTCTCCTTCAAGTACCCCGAGATGCCAAACGGGATCTTTGGAAGTAGTATTGAGCGATGGTAGATAAGAGGTGTAGTGAGACACAGATACAGGCCTTACTCATAGAATGTTTGGGGCGGGACCCGAGGGTAACTTTGGTGCGATGGCGTTCATCGAAGAAAAAGTTACGGAGAACAAGTGGAAACTGGATAAGGCAATGAGTTTGATCACTTTTGCAGCTTTGTATTGTGCCGAACGAGATCGGGACATCATTCTGGCACAGGATGACAAGTTCGTAGAAATCCAAGAACAGCGACAGAAACAGCTCTTAGATGAGGAAAAACATCTCTCAGAACAAGGAAAGCAGATTGAGAGCCTGCAGTGCAAAATCACTTCAGTGGCCACGATTATGCAACAACAAAGTATTAATGCAATACAGGCAGGGTCGGCATTGCAGAATCTAGAGGAAACCAAGTGCCAACTGGAGGCCGTAACCAAAGATGAGACCCACCTTACTCAGCGGGAGGATGCGTGAGGAGCCCTGAGGGAAACCCTTAATCACCCCCAGAGAGAGGCAGAGCATCGCCAATGCTACGCCAGAATCAGTCACCTAGAAAAACATTTGGGGGTGCAACATGCAGTGGTAGCCGTGGTAACCTCAGCAGACCCCGATGGGGAGTATGATTGGGAACAAAAGGGATATTCGACACTCTATCCCGCACTCCCATCCCTAGAATCACCCCCACCCTATGCAACCGAGGGGGAAAATCTAGTATCTGTCCCGCAAATTGAGGGCCAAACTCCGGTGGAGGAAGAAACCATATCCACACCCCCTAACCCAGAAAATCCAGTCAATGTCCTCATTCACATGGTGGTAGTCCCTAACGCACCATCAGCACCGGCGCCCGTACAGGCAGCGGGCCCAGCTCTCCCTGGAGTCCCACAGGCAGGCACGTACGAACAGTCCCAGCCCCGGGTCTATGCCGAATTACAAGCATGCGGCCAAGATCTAGGCCACATTACCCTGCAGACCTGCCCAATCGAGCTGAGACAGTGGATAACCACCTTTCGGAATTACCATCCCAATTTCAAAGTTAGTGACATGAGAAATGTTCTCTTGACCGCCCTCTCCCCTGACCTGCGAGGACCTCTCCCGTTTGTGGATTTCACACCAGCACTTGCACTCTGTGACACCATAAATAGCTTGCAGACCGCTCTGGAGATCGACTCCATGGGCTTGGTCGAGAAAATGTCCCAGGCCAAACAAGAACCCGAAAAAAAAATCCAGCCCTCACTTCGGCCTGCTCTGGGTCATATCGTTAGTCACAACTTGCAGTGGACTGATATCATAAGGGAGGCCACGGCGGCCTGCGCCTATGCTAAAACCCAAGTCCAAACATCCCCAAAGAGTAAACCCGTGCATATTGTGCAAGGGCCATGTACCCATCCCTCTGCACCACCATTTCGACCCCACGGTGTGTGTTGCAACTGTAGGAAACCGGGGCATTATGCCAGGGAATGTCAGAGTAGTAACCGCTCAGGTTCAGGAGTAGAAAGGACAGGGACCCCATGGACAAATCAGACCCCCTGTGAGATCCCGTCTCAGGATGTGAGGGATGCAAGGATGGATGTATTAAGTCAGAATATGGAAAAGTTGCCCAGTATCGTGCAGACTCTCGTAACTACTCAGACACAGGAACACCCCGTGGGGCAGGTTACGGATTCACTCCCAGCCCCCCCTCCCTCGTTATGGTGGGGTCCGACCCCCTCAGAATGGAGTGAGGTGGGGTTTGAATGGGACGGCCATGGTCGACCTGTGATATCTGCCTCATTACCTGGGGGGGGGGTTCGACAAACAATGTTAATTGACACGGGGTCCTCTATTACGATAGTAAACCCCCCCTCTTCCGAGAGTCAACTAACAGTGGGGAAAACTGGCTTCACGGTCACGGGAATTACCTGCACTCAAGCCTCTGCTTACCTGGGGTCAGCATCTATGTAACAATGGGGACTACACCGATCCGGGTGACAGAATCCGTATATATGCATATGACCAAAGAGTGAGGAATATTGGGAAATGATACCCTTCGTGCCTTGATAGGGATTGTGCATTGTAATCACATGGATCGGACCGGGTGGAGGAGACTGTCCAGATTTTGGATGCTCATTCAGTCTTTTCGATAAAAAAACTTGAACCACTTGCTCTACCAAAGCGTCCGGTGTCGGCGTTAACTGCATTGATTACAAAACATGCCAGTACCTTTGCTAAAACTAAACATGATTGTGGGAGAATGGCTGGGGAATTACAAATTAATGGCCCGCCCCATCGGGCATGTGAGCAGTATCCAATCCCAAGGGAAAGTATCCTGTATTTGCAAACAGTCATTGCCTCATTGGAGAGTCGGGGAGTCGTAAGGGAGGGATCATTTACTACCAACTCCCCTGGATGGCCAGTGAGAAAGCCGGATGATTCTTGGAGACTCACTATTGACTTTCGAGCCCTGAACAAGGCTATCCCTCGACAAAGCTCTTTGGCCAGTCAGGCTCTTTCCCTGTTAACCTCGGTTCCCCACAAGGCTACCATTTTCTCTACCCTTGACATTGCAAATGGGTTTTGGAGAATCCCCGTTGCTAGGGAGGACCACTATAAATTCCCTTTCACCTTTGAGGGGCAGGAGTATACGTTCTCCTGTCTGCCGCTAGGCTTCCACAACTCACCGTCTATAGTCCGTCAGCATATGGCTCAGATTGGATGTGCATTTTCGCAACTGTCGACTCTTTTGCAGTAAGTGGACAATCTCCTCTTGGCAACGGAGGATGTTCTGGAACAATTAATGCTTTTAAGTGAACTGTTCGATTTGTTACAGAAAGCAGTATTGAAGGTGAACCCAAAAAAGGCTCAACTGGTACAGAAGGAGGTCGCCTTTCTCAGTATTGAGATCTCAGCCACCGGACTCAGTCCGAACCAGCATAAGGTTGCAATATCCAGAGGCTACCTCTGCCAGTGTCAAAGACATCATTACAATCCTTTTTGGGGCTGGTACGATAGCAACAAAACTTTATTCCAAACTTTGCAGCAATGGCCAAACCCTTGTACGAGCTTTTAAAGGGAGATGACACGGAGGATCTTCGACAGATATGGGAAGAGCCCCACACGCAGGCAGTAAAGGCCCTAAAGCAGGCCACTAGGCAGGCTATGGCCCTTATCTCCCCGATCATAGTCAGCCATTTCATTTGGAGGTGGGGTCCACAGTTTCCAGACTGACGGCCTTTTTAAGCCAGCAGCAGCTAGACGGCAAGCTACGCCCCATTGCATATTCTGAGAGGGCTGGAGGATAAATACACGGCCCGTGAGCACCACCTTCTGGCTACTTTCTGGGTGGTCAATCACTTTACTTATAATACCGGGCTGCAGAAACTGATTTTCCATTCGCCTCACACGCCCCTCAACTTGCTTTTGAAACCGATTGACACTAAGGTGTCCTCACAATGCATCAGCAAATAGACACTTGAATTACTTCAGCGCAACCTGGAACTTACTCCTAAATGAACAACCCTCCTGCCACTTATGCTTGTCTATAAAGGGAGTCCACACCAGTGCCCATTACCGGCACTGGAGATGGAAACGAGTCCGGTAGAACTGAGTCCTATACCGGATGTATAGTTGGAGGAGTCATCCCAAAACTGGTAGATATGGAATCCCCCGACTGGTCGATGGGGCTCAAGATCACACACCTCTCCTCTCAACAGGCTGAGTTGATCGCAGTAATCCTTGCTGTCCATTATACGGAAGATGAGGCAACTAACATTTGGTCTGATAGCAGTTATGTGTGCAATGCCGTAATGGGTCTGCTGCTCTATAATAAGAACGAGTATTGTTCCTCAGATAATAAGCCCCGATCACATTCAGACCTCCTCCGTAAGCTTTGGGAAGTGCTCCAAGATTGAGACGCCCCTTGTCATGTGGGAAAGATAGCCGCCCACTAGAAAGATTCCTCTCCCCACACCCGGGGTAATAGGGCTGCCGACCGACTAGCTAAAGAGGCGGCCATGAATGGGTTCAACGGCCCAGACTGGGTAATGAGGAAGCCTGAAGCACTCGGTGTAGTGTCAGCTACCAAGGTGACTTCTATAGATCTGTCTGCATTACAACTCACCCATGACCCTCATGCCCTTGTTATTGAATGGCATAAAGAGGGAGAGCCACAGGCACAGCCCACTGTTTGGGCCGATTCCACGGGGTTCCAGCAGCACACGGCAGGTCCCCCTCTCCTGATGTATAAAAAGACAGATGGTGTCCAGGTAGCTTGCCTTCCCCCGAATTTGAAAGAGGATATGTTGGCTCTCTTTCACTCCCATCCCACTGCAGGTCATCATTTGGCCAAAACCACTCTGGAAAAATGGATTATTGTTTGTTGGTGGCCGGGGATGGCACAGTGTGTTGAGCAATACGTAAACAGATATCTATCTTGTCTCCAGATTAATCCACCAGCCTGCTCCAACTGCTCCTTTCTGAGGTCACACCCCGCCCCCGACAGTCCATGGACCTAAATACAAATTGACTTCATTGGACCATTTACTCGATCGCAGGGCAATTACAAATATGCTCCAGTAATAATTGACCAGTTTACAAAATGGATAGAAGCTTTCCCAACCAGGAATAACAAAGCCAACACGGCAGCCCGGGTACTATTGAGTGAGGTGGGGATTACCGATACAGGTGGACAGTGACCAGGGGTCACACTTTATGGGGGATATTTTTTCTGTCCTGCAAAGCATGCTGCAGATCAGACATAAGTTACATGTTGCCCACCACCCTCAGTCACCAGGAATTGTTGAGAGGGGTAACCGGACTTTGAAAACTATGTTGTGCAAGTTGAGTACAGAACACCCCACTCAATGAGCGGTTGTGATGCCCCTCTACCTGATGGCCATACGTTCCACCCAACTTGGGGCAAAAGGGGTGAGTCCAAAAGAGGCAATGACGGGAGACAAATGCAGATACCGCGACATGTAACCCTGGTAAACAATACGTGATGCCCCAATAAGACAGCACAGCTGACCCAAGAGATGATACAGCAAATTTTCGATCAATATTGGGAGGAAAGCACATTGTCTATCAGTACTAGGGAGGCCCAGGAGACATTCCAGTATTAAGGGATTGTCAACCAAACCATTGCTAGACAGAGAAAGGGGTTGGTTAACGATGGGTTCACTGGTTTCAACACAGCTACCTCAGTAATTAACTCAATGGACTTAGCGGCCTTACAATTTCAATTAAGGAAGGTACAGGAACGGTTAAAGGAAATACTAAGCGCGGAGAATAAGATTGCACAGGAAGAACTAGTGGAGGGTCAGATAATGACAGTCCATCTCCGAGATATCATACATGAGATAGAAAATCAAACTAAGACAATTAACGATCTTATTAGGGAAGGCAGAAATGCCTCGAACATGGCAGCTCAGAGCGATGTCTGTGTAATGTATGGGAATTGGTTGGTGAAGCAATCCAGGGAAAACCTGAAAATCATTATTCAGGGGCACCTCCCCACATGGGTCACAAGTAAACATCTGTCAGGATTGTCACAGCACCACCATGACGCTGAGCTATGCAAAGTGCGAAACATGATCAAAGGAGATCCAGTTAAGTATGAATGCCACAAGGTAGGGAGTCAAAAATTGCTGGGATTGATAGTCCAGATTCCCATTTTTACAAATGGGACCATACCTAACCCACTGCTTCAGGTGGAGAATGTGGGGGTGGTGGAAAATTACCAGATTAGTCGATTCTTGACTCCGCCTCAATGGTTGACCCAGTTCGAGGGGCTAACATGGATAAACCCGAATTTATGGAGATGGCGTACCAGTGAGGATGCTCTCATTTGTCCCTATGATTTATATGACCACTCAATAAATATGTGTGCGTTGTTTGGAATGAGGGAAATTTAAATTGTACTATAAAAGTAACAGGCCCATTGGACGTGAGGACTAGAACAGCATATGGGCAAGCAGGAAGATACTGCTTTGGCACCTTAGAGGACCATTATTATCATGGGTCATTCAAGTGTTCAATCATCCCTGGGAGCTACTGTATCACCAACATAAGAACATCAGAACATAAGAAATAGGAGCAGGAGTAGGCCAATCGGCCCCTCGAGCCTGCTCCGCCATTCAATAAGATCATGGCTGATCTGATCCCAACCACAAATCTAAAGAACACAAGAAGTCGGAGCAGGACCCGGCCACACAGCCCCTGGGCCCTCTCCGCCACCCACAGGGCCTTGACCGATCCGAACTCAGCTTCATGTCCAATTTCCTGCCTGCTCCCCATAACCCCTAATTCCCTTTACTTCTAGAAAACTGTCCTACAGAAACTATACACATAGATACAAAAACTCTTCTGGCCATGACTAAATCAGACCTGCAGATGTTACAAGTAAAGGATGATCTTAAAATAAATCAAGAGGACTATGTCACTAAATTTGGATATGACATCCCTGAACTACCCACAGCAACGAGTAAACTGATGAACCAGGTGAACTCCGCCTGACATCATTATTACACATTGGAACAAAGAAATAGAGACATCACCAAAGAAATTACAGGTGTAGGAGATTCCACACATTGATGGGAATTAGGGTTAGATATGGAAATCCCTCCCTGGATCAGAATCATTTCACATCTATTAGTTCTAACCCAGCTAGTAGTATTAATATGCCCAGGATCTTATACCTGCTATTTAAAGCACCTGATGCACCAGACAAGAACGTAACTAAACCTGATCACAACACAAAATGTGGTGGACATGAGTAAAAATGGGAAACTGAAGTATATCCGACTGTAGAATGAGGGGTCGGCATAAATGCATCACCCTCAAGATAGGGAATGTGAGAATTAATCAATAGAGAAATATAATCAACTTAGAAGCATCCTAGTATATACTTATATGGTGTGATTTAATATGAATTTATCTATTTATGTTTTAAAATGTATTCCGTATTTCTGTACTCAATTAAGTATAACTATTGTGTATAAATCTAGTAGGATAGCTTGTGGGTCGAGAAGTGAAGCATGATGGTTATTTTAGCCAAGACTGTGTTAAACGAGAATATACTGAGAGTATTATGTTTGAGAAAGTACAGACCTTGAAGGATCCAGGCACTGAGCAAATCGCAAGCAATGTGCGGTAGCAGTGTCATGTATTTAGAAGTTACAGATAACTGGTACTGAAGGTTAATTGAATTAGCAGCTAAGCAGGCCAAGGCCTCCTTATCATGGGGAGTACAAGATCCTAGCAGCTACTGAATGGGGGATTGTTTACACAAGATGGCCTCTATACGGGCTGTGAATGTAATTCCTAAGATAAGGTACTGCTAAGTCTGCAACAACAAGGTACAGATGGTACCAGGAGTTAAGTATAGAATGTATCTTCTGAAGGTTGAGGAGGATGATTAACAGCATGGCTGAGATAGCCAGGTGACAGCTAACTGCCACATGGGAAGGAAAAAGGGTATAAAGAGACACCCCTAAAACTAGAGTTTTAAGCACAATTCTGATGAGGAAGAAGACACAAGAACTCTTCAGTCAACTGAACACAGCAGGAAAGAAGTCGGAAAGAGAGACTGCGTCATGGTTGCTTGGAGGGATACTTCCGAGATTCCAAGGAACAGACTGTGACTATCCCCTTTGTTAAGTATTATTTTGTTGTACTAATTGTAATTTGCTTCATAAATCTATTTTACTTGTAACCAATTGTAACCAATATACCAGTACCAGTGTGGGTTTGTTGCTGTTGTGGACAAGTCCTTTGAGTTGGATTGAAAATAAAATCCTGAAAGTAGGCGAGAACCTACAACTTCCTGATGTTTTCAACAGAAGTGCTGAATTCACTGAGATAAATGTTTCTCATTCAATTGCTGATGTTTGTACTGCAAATCTAATCATTCTGAATAGTTCTGTACACTTCTGATTGTTTGCAACTAAAGTACTGACTTCTCAGAGAGACAGTTTTTGCCTCCAAGTGTTAGCTTTTTCTTTCAACTATTCAAGTTTGTTTTTCAAATTTAGTCACAGTTCTTGTGACTTTGTAATGTTGTCAACAGAAGTCCTTATCTCACTGAGATAAATCACTTTCTTTTCTGGTTTAATTTTTTTTGTTCAAATCCAATTATTTTTAACAGTTGATGCCACTTCCTGATGTTTCCAACAGAAATACTTAATTCACTGAGATAAAGATTTTTCACTGAAGTGTTTATGTTTGTTCTGCAAATCTATTCATTCTGAATAGTTCTGGTCACGTTTCAAATCAGATTATTTTTCATAGTTCATGTCTGTTTTTGATTTTGTTCAACAATATCTTTATTTTACCAGCATAAAGATGTTTCTTTCCTGATACAAATCCAGTTAACTTTAATAGTTCTTGACACTTTTTGTTTGTTTTCAACAGAAGTATTTATTTCACTGAGATAAAGCAATTCTTTCAAGTGTTCAAGTTTGTTTTTCAAATTTAGTCACCATTCTTATGACATTTTGATGTTTTCAACAGCATTGCTTTTTTCAATGAGATAAAACTATTCTCTCAAGTTTGTTTATTTTATTCATTCATGGGATGTGGGCGTCGCTGGCGAGGCTGGCATTTATTGCCCATCCCTAATTGCCCTTGAGAAGGTGGTGGTGAGCCGCCTTCTTGAACCGCTGCAGTCCGTGTGGTGACGGTTCTCCCACAGTGCTGTTAGGAAGGGAGTTCCAGGATTTTGACCCAGCAACGATGAAGGAACGGCGATATATTTCCAAGTCGGGATGGTGTGTGACTTGGAGGGGAACGTGCAGGTGGTGTTGTTCCCATGTGCCTGCTGCTCTTGTCCTTCAAGGTGGTAGAGGTCGCGGGTTTGGGAGGTGCTGTTGATGAATCCTTGGCGAGTTGCTGCAGTGCATCCTGTGGACGGTACACACTGCAGCTACTGTGCGCGGGTGGTGAAGGAAGTGAATGTTTAGGTGGTGGATGGGGTGCCAATCAAACGGGCTGCTTTATCCTGGATGGTGTCGAGCTTCTTGAGTGTTGTTGGAGCTGCACTCATCCAGGCAAGTGGAGAGTATTCCATCACACTCCTGACTTGTGCCTTGTAGATGGTGGAAAGGCTTTGGGGAGTCAGGAGGTGAGTCACTCGCCGCAGAATACCCAGCCTCTGACTTACTCTTGTAGCCACAGTATTTATATGGCTGGTCCAGTTAAGTTTCTGGTCAATGGTGACCCCCAGGATGTTGATGGTGGGGAATTTGGCGATGGTAATGCCATTGAATGTCAAGGGGTGGTGGTTAGACTCTCTCTTGTTGGAGATGGTCATTGCTTGGCATTTGTCTGGCGCGAATGTCACTTGCCACTTATCAGCCCAAGCCTAGATGTTGTCCAGGTCTTGCTGCATGCGGGCTCGGACTGCTTCATTATCTGAGGGGTTGCAAATGGAACTGAACACTGTGCAATCATCAGCGAACATCCCCATTTCTGACCTTATGATGGAGGGAAGGTCATTGATGAAGCAGCTGAAGATGGTTGGGCCTAGGACACTGTCCTGAGGAACTCCTGCAGCAATGTCCTGGGGCTGAGATGATTGGCCTCCAACAACCACTACCATCTTCCTTTGTGCTACGTATGACTCCAGCCACTGGAGAGTTTTCCCCCTGATTCCCATTGACTTCAATTTTACTAGGGCTCCTTGGTGCCACACTCGGTCAAATGCTGCCTTGATGTCAAGGGCAGTCACTCTCACCTCACCTTGTTTAGAGAGCCTCCTCCTCCCGTTAGTTGTTTAATTGTCCACCACCATTCACGACTGGATGTGGCAGGACTGCAGAGCTTTGTTCTGATCCATTGGTTGTGGAATCGCTTAGCTCTGTCTATAGCATGTTGCTTCCGCTGTTTAGCATGCATGTAGTCCTGTGTTGTGGTTTCACCAGGTTGGCACCTCATTTTTAGGTACGCCTGGCGCTGCTCCTGGCATGCTCTTCTACACTCCTCATTGAACCAGGGTTGATCCCCTGGCTTGTTGGTAATGGTGGAGTGAGGAATATGCCGGGCCATGAGGTTACAGATTGTGCTGGAATACAATTCTGCTGCTGCTGATGGCCCACAGCGTCTCATGGATGCCCAATTTTGAGCTGCTAGATCTGTTCTGAATCTATCCCATTTAACACGGTGGTCGTGCCACACAACACGTTGGATGGTGTCCTCAGTGTGAAGACGGGACTTAGTCTCCACGAGGACTGTGTGGTGGTCACTCCTACCAATACTGTCATGGACAGATGCATCTGCGACAGGTAGATTGGTGAGGACGAGGTCAAGTAGGTTTTTCCCTCCTATTGGTTCGCTCACCACTTGCTGGCTACCGAGCCACTCTTGGTGATGGACATTGAAGTCCATTTTACTGCAAATCTGGTCAATTCTCATTGTTGTCAGTTTTTGATTTTGTTCAACCAGATACTTATTTTACCAAGATAAAGCATTTTCTTTTGCAGTATAACTTTAGTTGATCAAATCCAGTCATTTTTAATAGTTCTTGTCACTTTTTGTTTGTATTAAACATAAGTACTTATCTCACTGAGATAAAGCATTTTCTTTTGTGGTTTATTTTTTCTTGTTCAAATGCAATTATTTTTTAACAGTTGGTTGCACTTCACTTCACTGAGATAACACTTTTCCATTGAAGTGTTAATGTTTGTTCTGCAAATCTGGTAATGCGAATATTTTTGTTCAACAATATATTTATTTTACCAAGATGGAGCATTTTCTTTCGTGATTTAATTTTTGCTGTTCAAATGCAGTTAGTTTTGATAGTTCTTGTCACATTTTGATTGTTTTCAACAGAAGTATTTAATTCACTGAGATAAAGCTTTTTCACTGAAATTTTAATGATTGTTCTGCAAATCTAGTCATTCTGAATAGTTCTGGTCGCTCTTCAAATCTGGTAATTTTTCGTAGTTTTTGATTTTATTCAACAATATCTTTATTTTACTAGGATAAAGCATTTTTTTCCTGGTACAAATCCAGTTAACCTTTCTAGTTCTGGTCACTTGTTGATTGTTCTCAACATAAGAACTTATTTCACTGAGATAAAGCTTTTTCTTTCAAGTGTTCAAGTTTGTTTTTCAAATTTAGTCACAGTTCTTTTGGCATTTTGATGCTTTCAACAGAATTGCTTATTTCACTGAGATAAAGCTATTTCTCTCAAATTTGTACTGCAAATCTATTCATTTCTCATTGTTGTGTTCAGTTTTGTCAGGTGGGGAAATCATGAACCGAAAGTGACAAAAATTATTAAAAGGGAAATCATTAACTAAAAGTCAAAAATAATGTTAAGCGACTAAGTCGAAAAGGGGAAATGGTTAAGCAGATGGTGGGGAAATGATTAACAAAAAGTGGCAAAAATTATTAAAAAGGGTGAAATGATTATCGAAAATTCAAAAATATGTCCAGAGATGAGTCCAAAATGCGAAAAGGTTAACCAGAAGTTGGGGAAATGATTAAACAAAACCAATTAAAATTAGTAAATAGGGAGAAATGATTAACCAAAAGTCACTGATAATATTGGGAAACTAAAGCCTGAAAGAGGAAATGGTTAATCAGATGGCGGGGGAATAATGAACCAAAAGTGGCAACAATTAGTAATTGGGAAATGATTAACCAAAAGTGGGAAATAACGTTCAGAGATGAAGTCTGAAAGGGGAAAAGGTTAACCAGAAGACAGGGAAATGATTAAATGAAGGCAGTTAAAATTAGTAAAAAGGGGGAAATGATTAACCAAAAGTCCAAAATAATGTTAATTGACGACGTTCAAAGGGGGGAAATGGTTAAACAGTAGGTGGGGAAAGGATTAACCAAAAGTGGAAAAAATTAGTAAAAGGGGTGTGTAAGAATTCTGGGAATTCCACCTTTTCCCTGAATATGGAAAACTTTGGCCATTGACTAAAATCCTAAGATGGAAGGATAGGTGAGAGGTCACCAGACGAATCCACAACACACACAGTGGAATGTGGGAGAATTACTGCTTCAGACATGTCTCTGTTTTAATGCAAAACCTACAGCAGGTGGTCAATGATCAGAGAGGCAGTCGGTCATTGAGAGAGGCAACTGCTCCAGACATGGCGGGGCCATGCCTCGGTTCTGATGCAAAATCAATTGACACCTCGGACGTGGGATGTAAAGGGAGCCTTGTGTGGCAAGTGCTCGACGATCAGAATGAATTCGTAGAACAATGACCCATCGAGAGAAGCAATTTGCAACATGATGAGAGACCGTCAAAAGCCATCAAAGATTGTTAAGGACTTTGTAAGAACTGTTTAAACAGACATGGAAGTGCCTCATTTAAGTGATGGAGACTATTGTAAGAGAGGGGTATATAACTGGAAACTCGAAACCTCTCTCTCTCTTGTTCTGCTCCTCTTGTTTTGCTCTCTTGCTCACCCGAGCTCTCCAGGGAGGAGAGCAGCTTCCAGCGAAACCAACAAACCCGTGAGAGAACCGGTCAGCCAGACCTGCAAGTGCAAAGGATTGGTGAGTCTCGACCGTCCGTGTGTGTGTGTGTGATAGGTGTCTCCAGGGTCCACCAACCTCTTAGTTTAGTGGGATAAAGTACTGTAGTGGGTGTGTGTAACTCACTGTACTGTGTAGGATCGTTTGTGTCATTATTTTCTTCATGTTGACGGTATAATAAAACCAACATTCCAATTCAATTCAAACACCGAGTGTGTGTGTTCTCTGTGCTATTCGACTGCGCGATCCATCACCGGGTGCTTCAGCTTAAGTCCCATTTTCCTGAACCCCCGATCCGTGAGGTATAAGTGTTCCTTGGCTAGACCGGGGACCAGATATCTGCACCGATCAATAGGGTGAGAACAACCCCAAAATACCCTACAGGAAATGGCGAGCCAGGCAGGAGAAACAGGCAGTGTGCCCGTTGGATCACTGAGTCACAGCACAGTAGAATTGGAAGGGATGGAAAAGTGGATTAACAGCTATGCCTACACGAAGATTAATGTAGCTAAGCAGTGGGTTCTGGACTTGGTACAGCTGCCCGCAACAGAGTGCTGCGGTGTGGACGGGGTCCAAAGACCATAAGAAGTCTCAGGAGAAGGCCGTTTGGTCGCTGTGTCTAGTGAAACAAGTCCAGGTGTTAAGAGAGCAGCTGGACCGGCTAGAGCAGGAACTAGAAGCAGCAGATAGGGAAGCAGAAGCAAGGAGTGTAGTGTCGAGCCAGTTGTTCGAAAGGCTCCACCACACAGAGCATGAGATGAGTAACCGAGTAAAAGCCTCCCGGACTGAGGGAGAATTCCTAAGGGGTGAGCTGACCGAGGCAAGAACCCTGGTTAGGAACAGTCGGGATGAAATACGGGCATCAGAGTACGAGAATGCAGAGCTAGAAGAGCGTCTCAGGGATACGAGGGGCGCGTATATGGTGATGAAAGAAACGACCCAGGGAGGGACAGATCACAGTCTGTGCCAGGAAAGGATTCAGGAGTTAACCCAAGCTCTGTCCAACACCAGAGGAATGGTGTGTCTGGTAGCGCAGGGGGCAGCCTCGGTGGCCAGGGATGGGAGACGATGGGGAGGTAGCATAACAGAACCCGAGGTGAGGGTGGCCGTAGGGTCCGAGGGTGGGACTGACGGGGGGAGCCTACCCCAAAGGACGGTGCTGAGCATCCCTGATGGTCCGACAGGGCCAGGGAGACTCAGGGATATGGGACGTACGGAGGGTCCGGGAAGGCTCGAGGATCCCATGGGTAGGGGAGGTCTGGAAGACCCGAATTGGTCTAGATGCTCCGTTGGAATCAGAGGAAGGCCCCTGGTAGGTCCAGTGAGGGCAGCGGAGCTCCCTGGAAAGGGAAGCCGAGAGGGTCTGGTCAGGCCGAGGTGACCCATGTGCCCTCTGTGACAGCAGACGTTCGGCCCGCCGGCAGATAACGGGGACCGAGGGCAGTTGCAGAGTGACGTCGTGATTCCATTCGACACGCAGCAGTTACAGGCAATGGTGGCGGGGAATCCGCACCTAACGGGAGAAGGGGATGCCTCCGTCCATTTTGCTCCGATCGAGCAGGTGGGTGTAATGAGGAGGAGATCAACAAGCTCTTGTTGTTCACCCTGGATGGGCGTCTGTACAGAAGCCCCCCCTCCGCCGTTAAGCACGGGGACGGACGTACAGAAGAGCTGAAGGAAGAAATCCTCAGAGCCATGGGTCATCATAAGGGTAGACCATTTGCCCAGGTAGAAAGGACGGAGCAGCTCCCGGACCAACCACCGGAAGCCTTTGCGATCCGGTTGTTGCCGGTGTACAGCCGGGCCACGGTAGGAATAGTGGGAGAGAGGCTCCAGCTCACAGGGGATGCGAGGAGTCGTTGGCTGCGACTCTTGGTGGCGATCTGCCTACCGAGGGTGCGGCAGAGCATCGACAACTGGTTCGATGGGGAAGACCCCAATCTTACCGAGGAAGTGGAGGTGCACAGGCTCACAGTGGTGTACCAGAGTGACACCGGGGATAGGCCAAAGGGGAAACTCCATGAGGCTCATCACAGGGAGAAAAGGAGAGAATGGTGTCATGAAGGGGGTAGTGGGCTCCCGACAGAGCATAAAACAGAGTGACGCACCGATGTGGGTAGTGGGCCCCCGATAGAGAGTGAAAAGGAGTGACTCACCGATGGGGGTAGTGGGCTCCGATAGAGAGTAAAAAGGAGTGACGCACCGATGGGGGTAGTGGGCCCCCGATAGAGAGTAAAAAGGAGTGACGCACCGATGTGGGTAGTGGGCCCCCGATAGAGAGTGAAAAGGAGTGACGCACCGATGGGGGTAGTGGGCCCCCGATAGAGAGTAAAAAGGAATGACACACTGTCGGGGGTAGTGGGCCCCCGATAGAGAGTAAAAAGGAGTGACGCACTGATGGGGGTAGTGGGCCCCCGATAGAGAGTAAAAAGGAGTGACGCACCGATGGGGGTAGTGGGCCCCCGATAGAGAGTAAAAAGGAGTGACTCACCGATGGGGGCAGTGGGCCCCCGATAGAGAGAAAAAAGGAGTGACTCACCGATGGGGTTAGTGGGCTCTGATGGAGAGTAAAAAGGAGTGACGCACTGTGGGGGGTAGTGGGCTCCGATAGAGAGTAAAAAGGAGTGACTCACCAATGGGGGCAGTGGGCCTCCGATAGAGAGTAAAAAGGAGTGACTCACCGATGAGGGAAGTGGGCCCCCGACAGAGAGTAAAAAGGAGTGACTCACCGATGGGGGTAGTGGGCCCCCGACAGAGAGTAAAAAGGAGTGACTCACCGATCGGGGTAGTGGGCCCCCGATAGAGAGTAAAATGGAGTGACTCACCGATGGGGGTAGTGGGCCCCCGATAGAGAGTAAAAAGGAGTGACCCACCGATGGGGGTAGTGGGCCCCCGATAGAGAGAAAAGGGAGTGACTCACCGATGGGGGTAGTGGGCCCCCGATAGAGAGTAAAAAGGAGTGACCCACCGATGGGGGTAGTGGGCCCCCGATAGAGAGAAAAGGGAGTGACTCACCAATGGGGGTAGTGGGCCCCCGATAGATGGAAAAGGGAGTGACGCACTGATGGGGGTCGTGGGCTCCGATAGAGAGTAAAAAGGAATGACGCACCGATGGGGGTAGTTGGCCCCCGATAGAGAGAAAAGGGAGTGACTCACCGATGGGGATAGTGGGCCCCAGATAGAGAGTAAAAAGGAATGACGCACCGATGGGGGTAGTGGGCCCCCGATGGAGAGTGTAAAGCAGTGACACACCGATGGGGGTAGTGGGCACCCGATAGAGAGTAAAATGGAGTGACTCACCGATGGGGGTAGTGGGCCCCCGATAGAGAGTAAAAAGGAGTGACTCACCGATGGGGGTAGTGGGCACCCGATAGAGAGTAAAAAGGAGTGACTCACCGATGGGGGTAGTGGGCACCCGATAGAGAGTAAAATGGAGTGACTCACCGATGGGGGTAGTGGGCCCCCGATGGAGAGTAAAAAGGAGTGAATCACCAATGGGGGTAGTGGGCCCCCGATAGAGAGAAAAGGGAGTGACTCACCGATGGGGGTAGTGGGCTCCGATGGAGAGTAAAAAGGAGTGACGCACTGATGGGGGTAGTGGGCTCCGAATGAGAGTAAAAAAGAGTGACGCACCGATGGGGGTAGTGGGCTCCCGATAGAGAGTAAAAATGAGTGACTCACCGATGGGGGTAGTGGGCTCCGATAGAGAGTAAAAAGGAGTGACACACTGATGGGGGTAGTGGGCCCCCGACAGAGAGTAAAAAGGAGTGACGCACTGATGGGGGTAGTGGGCTCCGATAGAGAGTAAAAAGGAGTGACGCACCGATGGGGGTAGTGGGCCCCCGATAGAGAGAAAAGGGAGTGACTCACCGATGGGGGTAGTGGGCCCCCGACAGAGAGTAAAAAGGAGTGACTCACGAATGGGGGTATTGGGCCCCCGATAGAGATAAAAAGGAGTGAATCACCGATGGGGGTAGTGGGCCCCCGATAGAGAGCAAAAAGGAGTGACTCACCGATGGGGGTAGTGGGCCCCCGATAGAGAGTAAAAAGGAGTGACTCACCGATGGGGGTAGTGGGCCCCCGATGGAGAGTAAAAAGGAGTGAATCACCAATGCGGGTAGTGGGCCTCCGATAGAGAGTGAAAAGGAGTGACGCACCGATGGGGGTAGTGGGCCCCCGATCGAGAGTAAAAAGGAGTGACTCACGAATGGGGGTAGTGGGCCCCCGATAGAGATAAAAAGGAGTGACTCACCGATGGGGGTAGTGGGCCCCCGATAGAGAGTAAAAAGGAGTGAATCACCAATGGGGGTAGTGGGCCCCCGATAGAGAGTAAAAAGGAGTGACTCACCGATGGGGGTAGTGGGCCCCCGATAGAGAGTAAAAAGGAGTGAATCACCAATGCGGATAGTGGGCCCCCGATAGAGAGTGAAAACGAGTGACTCACCGATGGGGGTAGTGGGCTCCGATGGAGAGTAAAAAGGAGTGACGCACTGATGGGGGTAGTGGGCTCCGATAGAGAGTAAAAAGGAGTGACGCACCGATGGGGGTAGTGGGCCCCCGATGGAGAGTAAAAAGGAGTGAATCACCAATGGGGGTCGTGGGCCCCCGAGAGAGAGAAAAGGGAGTGATGCACCGATGGGGGTAATGGGCCCCCGATATTGAGTAAAAAGGAGTGACGCACTGATGGGGGTAGTGGGCTCCGATAGAGAGTAAAAAGGAGTGACTCACCGATGGGGGTAGTGGGCCCCCGATAGAGAGTAAAAATGAGTGACTCACCGATGGGGGTAGTGGGCCCCCGATAGAGAGAAGAGGGAGTGACTCACCGATGGGGGTCGTGGGCCCCCGATAGAGAGTAAAAAGGAGTGACTCACCGATGGGGGTAGTGGGCCCCCGATAGAGAGTGAAAAGGAGTGACTCACGAATGGGGGTAGTGGGCCTCCGATAGAGAGAAAAAAGGAGTGACTCAATGATGGGGGTAGTGGACTCCGATAGAGAGTAAAAAGGAGTGACACACCGATGGGGGTAGTGGGCCCCCGATAGAGAGTAAAAAGGAGTGAATCACCAATGGGGGTAGTGGGCCCCCGATAGATAGAAAAGGGAGTGACGCACTGATGGGGGTAGTGGGCTCCGATAGAGAGTAAAAAGGAGTGACGCACTGATGGGGGTAGTGGGCTCCGATAGAGAGTGAGAAGGAGTGACTCACCGATGGGTGTCGTGGGCCCCCGATAGGCAGTAAAAAGGAGTGACGCACCGATGGGGGTAGTGGGCCCCCTATTGAAAGAAACGGGAGTGACTCACCGATGGGGGTCGTGGGCCCCCGATTGAGAGAAACGGGAGTGACTCACCGATGGGGGTAGTTGGCCCCCGATAGAGAGTAAAAAGGAGTGAATCACCGATGCGGGTAGTGGGCCCCCGATAGAGAGAAAAAAGGAGTGACGCACTGATGGGGGTAGTGGGCTCCGATAGAGAGTAAAAAGGAGTGACTCACCGATGGGGGTAGTGGGCTCTGATAGAGAGAAAAAAGGAGTGACTCACCGATGGGGTTGGTGGGCTCTGATAGAGAGTAAAAAGGAGTGACGCACTGTGGGGGGTAGTGGGCTCCGATAGAGAGTAAAAAGGAGTGACTGACCGATGGGGGTAGTGGGCCCCCGATAGAGAGTAAAAAGTAGTGACTCACTGATGGGGGTAGTGGGCCCCCGATGGAGAGTAAAAAGGAGTGACGCACTGATGGGGGTAGTGGGCTCCGATAGAGAGTAAATAGGAGTGACGCACCAATGGGGGTAGTGGGCCCCCGATAGAGAGTAAAAAGTACTGACGCACCGATGGGGGTTGTGGGCCCCCGATAGAGAGTAAAAAGGAGTGACTCACGAATGGGGGTAGTGGGCCCCCGATAGAGAGTGAAAAGGAGTGATTCACCGATGGGGGTAGTGGGCCCCCGATAGAGAGTAAAAAGGAGTGACTCACGAATGGGGGTAGTGAGCCCCCGATAGAGAGTAAAAAGGAGTGACGCACCGATGGGGGTAGTGGGCCCCCGATAGAGAGAAATGGGAGTGACTCACCGATGGGGGTAGTGGGCCCCCAATAGAGAGTGAAAAGGAGTGATTCACCGATGGGGGTAGTGGGCCCCCGATAGAGATTAAAAAGGAGTGACTCACGAATGGGGGTAGTGAGCCCCCGATAGAGAGTGAAAAGGAGTGACTCACCGATGGGGGTAGTGGGCCCCCGATAGAGAGAAAAAAGGAGTGACTCAATGATGGGGGTAGTGGGCTCCGATCGAGAGTAAAATGGAGTGACTCACCGATGGGGGTAGTGGTCCCCCGATAGAGAGTGAAAAGGAGTGACTCACTGATGGGGGTAGTGGGCTCCGATAGAGAGTAAAAAGGAGTGACGCACTGATGGGGGTAGTGGGCTCCGATAGAGAGTAAAAAGAAGTGACGCACCGATGGGGGAAGTGGGCCCCCGATGGAGAGTAAAAAGGAGTGAATCACCAATGGGGGTCGTGGGCCCCCGAGAGAGAGAAAAGGGAGTGACGCACTGATGGGGGTAGTGGGCTCCGATAGAGAGTAAAAAGGAGTGATGCACTGATGGGGGTAGTGGGCTCCGATAGAGAGTAAAAAAGAGTGATGTACCGATGGGGGTAGTGGGCCCCCGATAGAGAGTAAAAAGGAGTGACGCACCGATGGGGGTAGTGGGCCCCCGATAGAGAGAAACGGGAGTGACTCATCGATGGGGGTCGTGGGCCCCCGATAGAGAGTGAAAAGGAGTGACTCACGAATGGGGGTAGTGGGCCCCCGATAGAGAGTGAAAAGGAGTGACTCACCGATGGGGGTAGTGGGCCCCCGATAGAGAGAAAAAAGGAGTGACTCACGAATGGGGGTAGTGGACTCCGATAGAGAGTAAAAAGGAGTGACTCACCGATGGGAGTAGTGGGCCCCCGATAGAGAGTGAAAAGGAGTGACTCACGAATGGGGGTAGTGGGCCCCCGATAGAGAGTGAAAAGGAGTGACTCACCGATGGGGGTTGTAGTCCCCCGATAGAGATTGAAAAGGAGTGACTCACTGATGGGGGTAGTGGGCTCCGATCGAGAGTAAAAAGGAGTGACGCACCGATGGGGGTAGTGGGCCCCCGATAGAGAGAAAAGGGAGTGACTCACCGATGGGGGTAGTGGGCACCCGATAGAGAGTAAAAAGGAGTGAATCACCAATGGGGGTAGTGGGCCCCCGATAGATGGAAAAGGGAGTGACGCACTGATGGGGGTAGTGGGCCCCCGATAGAGGGTAAAAAGGAGTGAATCACCAATGGGGGTAGTGGACCCCCGATAGAGAGTAAAAAGGAGTGAATCACCAATGGGGGTAGTGGGCCCCCGATAGATGGAAAAGGGAGTGACGCACTGATGGGGGTAGTGGGCCCCCTATTGAAAGAAACGGGAGTGACTCACCGATGGGGGTCGTGGGCCCCCGATTGAGAGAAACGGGAGTGACTCACTGATGGGGGTTGTGTGCCCCCGATAGAGAGTAAAAAGGACTGACTCACGAATGCGTGTAGTGGGCACCCGATAGAGAGTAAAAAGGAGTGAATCACCGATGGGGGTTGTGGGCCCCCGATAGAGAGTAAAAAGGAGTGACTCACGAATGGGGGTAGTGGGCCCCCGATAGAGAGTGAAAAGGAGTGATTCACCGATGGGGGTAGTGGGCCCCCGATAGAGAGTAAAAAGGAGTGACTCACGAATGGGGGTAGTGAGCCCCCGATAGAGAGTAAAAAGGAGTGACGCACCGATGGGGGTAGTGGGCCCCCGATAGAGAGAAATGGGAGTGACTCACCGATGGGGGTAGTGGGCCCCCAATAGAGAGTGAAAAGGAGTGACGCACCGATGGGGGTTGTGGGCCCCCGATAGAGAGTAAAAAGGAGTGACTCACGAATGGGGGTAGTGGGCCCCCGATAGAGAGTGAAAAGGAGTGATTCACCGATGGGGGTAGTGGGCCCCCGATAGAGATTAAAAAGGAGTGACTCACGAATGGGGGTAGTGAGCCCCCGATAGAGAGTGAAAAGGAGTGACTCACCGATGGGGGTAGTGGGCCCCCGATAGAGAGAAAAAAGGAGTGACTCAATGATGGGGGTAGTGGGCTCCGATCGAGAGTAAAATGGAGTGACTCACCGATGGGGGTAGTGGTCCCCCGATAGAGAGTGAAAAGGAGTGACACACTGATGGGGTTAGTGGGCTCCGATAGAGAGTAAAAAGGAGTGACGCACTGATGGGGGTAGTGGGCTCCGATAGAGAGTAAAAAGGAGTGACGCACCGATGGGGGAAGTGGGCCCCCGATGGAGAGTAAAAAGGAGTGAATCACCAATGGGGGTCGTGGGCCCCCGAGAGAGAGAAAAGGGAGTGACGCACTGATGGGGGTAGTGGGCTCCGATAGAGAGTAAAAAGGAGTGATGCACTGATGGGGGTAGTGGGCTCCGATAGAGAGTAAAAAGGAGTGACGCACCGATGGGGGTAGTGGGCCCCCGATAGAGAGAAACGGGAGTGACTCATCGATGGGGGTCGTGGGCCCCCGATAGAGAGTAAAAAGGAGTGACTCACCGATGGGAGTAGTGGGCCCCCGATAGAGAGTGAAAAGGAGTGACTCACGAATGGGGGTAGTGGGCCCCCGATAGAGAGTGAAAAGGAGTGACTCACCGATGGGGGTAGTGGGCCCCCGATAGAGAGAAAAAAGGAGTGACTCACGAATGGGGGTAGTGGACTCCGATAGAGAGTAAAAAGGAGTGACTCACCGATGGGAGTAGTGGGCCCCCGATAGAGAGTGAAAAGGAGTGACTCACGAATGGGGGTAGTGGGCCCCCGATAGAGAGTGAAAAGGAGTGACTCACCGATGGGGGTAGTGGGCCCCCGATAGAGAGAAAAAAGGAGTGACTCACCGATGGGGGTTGTAGTCCCCCGATAGAGAGTGAAAAGGAGTGACTCACTGATGGGGGTAGTGGGCTCCGATCGAGAGTAAAAAGGAGTGACGCACCGATGGGGGTAGTGGGCCCCCGATAGAGAGAAAAGGGAGTGACTCACCGATGGGGGTAGTGGGCACCCGATAGAGAGTAAAAAGGAGTGAATCACCAATGGGGGTAGTGGGCCCCCGATAGATGGAAAAGGGAGTGACGCACTGATGGGGGTAGTGGGCCCCCGATAGAGAGTAAAAAGGAGTGAATCACCAATGGGGGTAGTGGACCCCCGATAGAGAGTAAAAAGGAGTGAATCACCAATGGGGGTAGTGGGCCCCCGATAGATGGAAAAGGGAGTGACGCACTGATGGGGGTAGTGGGCCCCCTATTGAAAGAAACGGGAGTGACTCACCGATAGGGGTCGTGGGCCCCCGATTGAGAGAAACGGGAGTGACTCACTGATGGGGGTTGTGTGCCCCCGATAGAGAGTAAAAAGGACTGACTCACGAATGGGGGTAGTGGACTCCGATAGAGAGTAAAAAGGAGTGACTCACCGATGGGAGTAGTGGGCCCCCGATAGAGAGTGAAAAGGAGTGACTCACGAATGGGGGTAGTGGGCCCCCGATAGAGAGTGAAAAGGAGTGACTCACCGATGGGGGTAGTGGGCCCCCGATAGAGAGAAAAAAGGAGTGACTCACCGATGGGGGTTGTAGTCCCCCGATAGAGAGTGAAAAGGAGTGACTCACTGATGGGGGTAGTGGGCTCCGATCGAGAGTAAAAAGGAGTGACGCACCGATGGGGGTAGTGGGCCCCCGATAGAGAGAAAAGGGAGTGACTCACCGATGGGGGTAGTGGGCACCCGATAGAGAGTAAAAAGGAGTGAATCACCAATGGGGGTAGTGGGCCCCCGATAGATGGAAAAGGGAGTGACGCACTGATGGGGGTAGTGGGCCCCCGATAGAGAGTAAAAAGGAGTGAATCACCAATGGGGGTAGTGGACCCCCGATAGAGAGTAAAAAGGAGTGAATCACCAATGGGGGTCGTGGGCCCCCGATAGATGGAAAAGGGAGTGACGCACTGATGGGGGTAGTGGGCCCCCTATTGAAAGAAACGGGAGTGACTCACCGATAGGGGTCGTGGGCCCCCGATTGAGAGAAACGGGAGTGACTCACTGATGGGGGTTGTGTGCCCCCGATAGAGAGTAAAAAGGACTGACTCACGAATGCGGGTAGTGGGCCCCCGATAGAGAGTAAAAAGGTGTGAATCACCGATGCGGGTAGTGGGCCCCCGATAGAGAGAAAAAAGGAGTGACGCACTGATGGGGGTAGTGGGCTCCGATCGAGAGTAAAAAGGAGTGATTCACCAATGGGGGTAGTGGGCTCTGATAGAGAGAAAAAAGGAGTGACTCACCGATGGGGTTGGTGGGCTCTGATACAGAGTAAAAAGGAGTGACGCACTGTGGGGGGTAGTGGGCTCCGATAGAGAGTAAAAAGGAGTGACTCACCGATGGGGGTAGTGGGCCCCCGATAGAGAGTAAAAAGTAGTGACTCACTGATGGGGGTAGTGGGCCCCCGATGGAGAGTAAAAAGGAGTGATGCACTGATGGGGGTAGTGGGCTCCGATAGAGAGTAAATAGGAGTGACGCACCAATGGGGGTAGTGGGCCCCCGATAGAGAGTAAAAAGTACTGATGCACCGATGGGGGTTGTGCGCCCCTGATAGAGAGTAAAAAGGAGTGACTCACCAATGGGGGTCGTGGGCCCCCGATAGAGAGTAAAAAGGAGTGACGCACCGATGGGGGTAGTGGGCCCCCGATAGAGAGTAAAAAGGAGTGACTCACCAATGGGGGTCGTGGGCCCCCGATAGAGAGTAAAATGGAATGAATCACCAATGGGGGTAGTGGGCCCCCGATAGAGAGTGAAAAGGAGTGACGCACTGATGGGGGTAGTGGGCCCCCGATAGAGAGTAAAAATGAGTGACTCACCGATGGGGGTAGTTCGCCCCCGATAGAGAGAAAAGGGAGTGACTCACCGATGGGTGTAGTGGGCCCCCGATAGAGAGTAAAAAGGAGTGACGCACCGATGGGGGTAGTGGGCCCCCGATTGAGAGAAACGGGAGTGACTCACCGATGGGGGTCGTGGTCCCCCGATAGAGAGTAAAAAGGACTGACTCACGAATGGGGGTAGTGGGCCCCCGATAGCGAGTAAAAAGGAGTGAATCACAAATGGGGGTAGTGGGCCCCCGATAGAGAGTAAAAAGGAGTGAATCACCGATGGGGGTAGTGGGCTCCGATGGAGAGAAAAAAGGAGTGACTCACCGATGGGGTTAGTGGGCTCTGATAGAGAGTAAAAAGGAGTGACGCACTGTGGGGGGTAGTGGGCTCCAATAGAGAGTAAAAAGGAGTGACTCACCGATGGGGGTAGTGGGCCCCCGATAGAGAGTAAAAAGTAGTGACTCACTGATGGGGGTAGTGGGCCCCCGATGGAGAGTAAATAGGAGTGACGCACCAATGGGGGTAGTGGGCCCCCGATCGAGAGTAAAAAGGACTGACGCACCGATGGGGGTTGTGGGCCCGCGATAGAGAGTAAAAAGGACTGACGCACCGATGGGGGTTGTGGGCCCCCGATAGAGAGTAAAAAGGAGTGACTCACCAATGGGAGTAGTGGGCCCCCGATAGAGAGTAAAAAGGAGTGACTCACCGATGGGGGTAGTGGGCCCCCGATTGAGAGAAACGGGAGTGACTCACCGATGGGGGTCGTGGTCCCCCGATAGAGAGTAAAAAGGACTGACTCACGAATGGGGGTCGTGGGCCCCCGATAGCGAGTAAAAAGGAGTGAATCACAAATGGGGGTAGTGGGCCCCCGATAGAGAGTAAAAAGGAGTGAATCACCGATGGGGGTAGTGGGCTCCGATGGAGAGAAAAAAGGAGTGACTCACCGATGGGGTTAGTGGGCTCTGATAGAGAGTAAAAAGGAGTGACGCACTGTGGGGGGTAGTGGGCTCCAATAGAGAGTAAAAAGGAGTGACTCACCGATGGGGGTAGTGGGCCCCCGATAGAGAGTAAAAAGTAGTGACTCACTGATGGGGGTAGTGGGCCCCCGATGGAGAGTAAATAGGAGTGACGCACCAATGGGAGTAGTGGGCCCCCGATCGAGAGTAAAAAGGACTGACGCACCGATGTGGGTTGTGGGCCCGCGATAGAGAGTAAAAAGGACTGACGCACCGATGGGGGTTGTGGGCCCCCGATAGAGAGTAAAAAGGAGTGACTCACCAATGGGAGTAGTGGGCCCCCGATAGAGAGTAAAAAGGAGTGACTCACCGATGGGTGTAGTGGGCCCCCGATAGAGAGTAAAATGGAATGAATCACCAATGGGGGTAATGGGCCCCCGATAGAGAGTAAAAAGGAGTGACGCACTGTGGGGGGTAGTGGGCTCCGATCGAGAGTAAAAAGGAGTGACGAACTGATGGGGGTAGTGGGCTCTGATAGAGAGTAAAAAGGAGTGACTCACTGATGGGGGTAGTGGGCTCCGATCGAGAGTAAAAAGGAGTGACGAACTGATGGGGGTAGTGGGCTCCGATCGAGAGTAAAAAGGAGTGACGCACTGATGGGTGTCGTGGGCTCCGATAGACAGTAAAAAGGAGTGACTCACGGATGGGGGTCGTGGGCCCCCGATAGAGAGTAAAAAGGAGTGAATCACCAATGGGGGTTGTGGGCTCCCGATAGAGAGTAAAAAGGAGTGAATCACCGATGGGGGTAGTGGGCCCCCCATAGAGAGTGAAAAGGAGTGACGCACTGATGGGGGTAGTGGGCCCCCGATAGAGAGTAAAAAGGAGTGACGCACTGATGGGGGTAGTGGGCCCCCGATAGAGAGTAAAAAGGAGTGACGCACTGATGGGGGTCGTGGGCTCCGATAGAGTGTAAAAAGGAGTGACTCACCAATGGGGGTAGTGGGCTCCCGATAGAGAGTGAAAAGGAGTGACTCACCGATGGGGGTAGTGGGCCCCCGATAGAGAGTAAAAAGGAGTGACTCACCTTTGGGGGTAGTGGGCCCCCGATTGAGAGTAAAAAGGAGTGACTCACCGATGTGGGTAGTGGGCCCCCGATAGAGAGTAAAAAGGAGTGACTCACTGATGGCGGTAGTGGGCCCCCGAAAGAGAGTAAAAAGGAGTGACGCACTGATGGCGGTAGTGGGCCCCCGAAAGAGAGTAAAAAGGAGTGACTCACCGATGGGGGTAGTGAGCCCCCGAAAGAGAGTAAAAAGGAGTGACTCACCAATGGGGGTAGTGGGCTCCGATAGAGAGTAAAAAGGAGTGACACACTGATGGGGGTAGTGGGCTCCGATAGAGAGTAAAAAGGAGTGACGCACCGATGGGTGTAGTGGGCTCCGATAGAGAGTAAAAAGGAGTGACTGACCGATGGGGGTAATGGGCCCCCGATAGAGAGTAAAACGGAGTGATTCACCGATGGGGGTAGTGGGCCCCCGATGGAGAGTAAAACGGAGTGACTCACCGATGGGGGTCGTGGGCCCCCGATAGAGAGTAAAACGGAGTGACTCACCGATGGGGGTCGTGGGCTCCGATAGAGAGTAAAAACGATTGACTCACCGATGTGGGTAGTGGGCCCCCGATAGAGAGTAAAACGGAGTGATTCACCGATGGGGGTAGTGGGCCCCCGATAGAGAGTAAAAAGGAGTGACTCACCGATGGGGGTCGTGGGCCCCCGATAGAGAGTAAAACGGAGTGATTCACCGATGGGGGTAGTGGGCCCCCGATAGAGAGTAAAAAGGAGTGACTCACCGATGGGGGTCATGGGCCCCCGATAGAGAGTAAAACAGAGTGATTCACCGATGGGGGTAGTGGGCCCCCGATAGAGAGTAAAAAGGAGTGACTCACCGATGGGGGTCGTGTGCTCCGATAGAGAGTAAAAAGGTGTGACTCACCGATGGGGGTAGTGGGCCCTCAAACGTAACGTGCTTCGGGTGCAGGAAGACGGGCCACTACCAGAGGGACTGCCCTCGGCCGGATCGGCCGGTTCAGAGACCCTACCAGGAGCGCGCACAGGAGGACGATGCTCAGGAGCTCGCCCCGTTGATGCGTGCCGTGAGACAGGTCTTGGCACAGGGGAAGGGGAAGCTGGACGGAGCCGTGCCCAGCACAGCCCCTGTAACCCCTGTCGCACCCCCACAGACTGGAGAGTGCCCAGCCCGTCCTCCTGTGTCCGTTGCACTGTGACGAATGGGGCAGTCCCTGCGTGGACATGGAGGTGGAGGGGGTCAATGGGGAGTATCTGATTGACACCGGGACATCGAGCACGGTGATCAGGGAAGATAACCCGGCCACTTCACCCCTGTCCAGCGGGAAGCCGTTCGACCTAGTGGGCTTCACAGGAGATGAGCAGGCGGGCCCGATTTCCAGGCCACTGGAGATCCACCTGGGAGCCCTTCACACACGGTGGAAGGTGGTGCTTCTCAGGTGGAAGCAGCCGAGATCCGGTGTCCTCGGGGCCGACTTCATGTGGGCGCATCGAGTGATAGTGGATCTCCAGAACCACTGCTTGTGGGGAGCAGGGGGTTCAGAGAAGGTGGAGGGAGTGTTCGTTATCCCAGGGGCTAGGGATAGCGAGGGGAGCTGCTGCACCTTGCGGCAGAAGAGGAGCTACGGCCTGGGGGATCTGGTCGCAAGTACCCCGGCCCCGTTCCAAGGGATTGTGCAGGTGAACCCGGCAGCGTTTGCCTCGTACAAGGACGATTGCGGCTGAATGACGGGAATGGAGGTCCGGGTCGAGGGGGACCCGATGTCACGGCCACAGAGGCAGTGTGGCTTCCCGAAGGAAGCTGAGGCGGACCTGGAGACAGCACTGGGATCCCTTGTAGAGCAGGGGGTGTTGAGAACGATAGCCACCCACGTGAACTCGCCATTGTGGCCGGTTAAGAAACCGGACGGGTCGTGGCGAGCCACGGTGGACTATCGCGTCCTCAACAAAAGTATCCCAGCGTGCGCGCCCACAGTCGCAGCCGTAGCCGAGTTGATAGGAGGAATTCCAGCCACCACTACAGTGTTTACGTTGCTGGACAATTCCAACGGGTTCTGGTCCATACCCCTGAAAGGGGAGGAGCAGTACAAGTTCACGTTCCCGGTCAAGGGACCGCAGTACACGTGGACGGGCCTGCCCCAGGGGTTTCACACTAGCCCCTCCATTTTCCACCAGATCATGGCTGAAGCCCTGAAGGTGTTCAGCCAACCCCACCAGTTGGTACGGTATAGAGATGACCTCGTGCTCTTCTCAGAAGGGGAGGAGGAGCATGGGGCCCTATTAGACGAGTTACTTGGGTTGCTCAGGGAGGCAGGGTTGAAGGTTAACCCCAAAAAGGCCCGGATTGGTCAGGAGGAGGTGAAGTTCCTGGGTCTGACCATACGGGCAGGACAGAGAGCGATAGATGAGGCAAGGAGGGAGGTGGTACGGGAATTGCCGGAGCCATAGGACATTAGGGGGGTAAGGTCTTTTCTGGGCCTCACCGGGTACTGCCGAGACTTTATTGAGGGCCACGCCACCGCAGCAGCCCCTCTACTTCGGCTCCTCCACATGGGAGTCGAATGGGAGTGGGATTCCAACTGCAAGGCAGCGTTCGAGCGCCTCAAAAGGGATCTCCTGACAGCGCCAGCACTGGGGGCTGTGAGTGGGTGGGAGGACTTCTCACTGGAGGTGGCTGCGGGTGAGGACAGCTTGGGGGCCGTGCTGCTGCAGGAGCGGCATGGCAAGCTGAGGCCCGTAGTGTACGCCTCCCGAGTCCTCAGGGATGTAGAGCGGGGGGACTCCAACTGCGAGCGGCACCTCTTGGCCACGCATTGGGCCGTGAGGCGCCTCCAGCTCTTCACAGGGTTATCCCAGATAACTCTATTAACCCATCACATCCCCGCTCAGATGCTGCTGGACGGCAGGATCAAGGACGGTACAGTGAGCAGTGCTCACATTGCCCGCTGGACCCTGCTCCTCTCTCAGCTAAATCTGAAAGTGCAGGGACTCACGGAGCCCCTGCTTGGTGCTGAACCTCCTTTATACAGGAGAGCCCCATAGGTGCTCAGTCGAGGGGGTTTGGGACCAGGACATAGGTTTCAAGGCCGGTATTTGTCCTACTGGCCGGGATATCTATGTTGATGGGTCCAGTTCGGTGGTAAAGGGCGAGGGGCTCACAGGTTGCGGGATTTAAGACCCTGAGAACCAGGTGGAAAGGGCGATTAAACTCCCGGCAAAGTTGAGCGCCCAACAAGCCGAATTCGCGGCGGTAGCATCCGTGGTCACGCACCCTGCGCTGTTTCCCCCTCCTTACACCATTTGCTCAGACTCGATGTTCACGTGTAACTCGTGTACTGAGTATCTGGCGATCTGGATTCAGAGCAGCAGATGGGAAACCCCCAGTAACAGCACCATTATTAAGGAGAATCCGGAGTGCCGTTGAGGGGAAGGAAGGGTTTTATATCCATAGGGTTAAGGCCCACTCAAAGAATGAGCCCCGATGGAAGGGGAATTCTAGGGCAGACGAGCTGGCCAAGAAGGGGGCCAGAGGGGGAGAAATATGGGACCCCTATCTGTAAGATTCTCAAAATTCACAGATCCCCCAAAAACTCAGAGAAAAACCCGAAAGAAATTCACCTTTTCCCTGAGTTTGGAAAAACTTTGGCCCCTGACTAAAATCCTAAGATGGAAGGATAGGTGAGAGGTCACCAGACGAATCAACAACCCACGCATGGAAGGTGGGAGAATTACTGCTTCAGACATGTCTCTGTTTTAATGCAAAACGGACAGCAGGGGGTCGACAATCACTGCCATTGAAAGAGGCAACTGTTCCAGACATGGTGGGGCCATGCCTTTGTTTTAAAGCAAAACCATCAACACCTAGGACGTTGGATACAAAAGGAAGCCTTGTGTGACAAGCTCTAAAAATCGGAATTAACAATGACGCATTGGGAGAAGCAATTTGCAACATGATGAGGGACCATCAAAAAGCCATCAAAGATTCTTAAGGGCTTTGTAAGAACTGTTTAAACAGACCATTGTAAGAGAGACATTCACAAGGCGAAAGCTCTCGCTCTCTCTCTCTTGCTCTCTGGCTTGCTGGCTCTGGTGGGCTGCTTGTCTTAGTTCTGCCTGTGTCTGGAAAGAAGGACAGTTTCCAGCAGACAACAAGGAAAGCAGTTCGACAGGGAAGGTCAGCATCTCTAGAAGCACGCCGACACACAAGAAGAAACCAGAGCAACAGCCCCAGTGACCATCAGACACCTCGCGGCAACAAGGGCCTTACGAAACAACCAACCGAATATTGCCACCGCGACCAAAGAAAACCAACTCGGGAGAAAACCGAAGATCCGCAAAGTTTCCACTCTGCGATCTATTTCTGACTTACCTCTGGGTGAGTTACTGTCAAGGATTCGTTTGGTGAGCATTATCTCTGGTCCTTTAAAGTCCAACTGAGCTAGTACAGTGGGATTGGGAGGGGTGAGGTATCTTTCTACTGTAATTTCCCTCGCGTGTACTGAAGTGTTCCCCATTTTATTAGAGTGTTAAGATTGTTGTGTTGTATTTTCTCTCTTGAATAAAGGTCAAAGTTTCTTGCACCAAAACCAGTTGTCTGCTGCACTTTGTCACAACCCCCAAATAAGTCCAAGGTCTCGAACCAAGGAGTGGGAGCGATTCGAACCGCTCAGTAGTCAGAGGTGAAGCTGACACACACCACCACCCCCTACAAATGGCGACCCAGAGGGGACCTTGGCAAAAGGGATGTGACACAGTGGACACTGATTTGGAAGAGAGAACTGTAATGGAAGAGAGGATTTCAGATTATGTGTTCAGTAAGGTGAATATGGAAAAACAATGGGTCACTAATCTGTTAAAGGCTGGGCGCCCGGTAGATGCTGCAGCTGAATGGACAGAAGGGAAGGATCATAAAAAATCCATAGAAAAGGCAGTCTGGCTGATGTGCTTCAAGAAACAGATCCAGCTTTTGGACAGGCTCGTTGAAGCACAGGCAGCTGAGATCCGGCAGTCAGCCCTTGAAGTCCAAACGAAGGCCCGAGCAGGGGAGAAGTTACTGTTAGCATTGCAGACTCTGAACCACAAGTAAGAGAGCAGGAGGAGAAAGTAAAAGGCTAACAGGCAGCCTATAAGATAGTGAGCACACAGAGGTTTGAGGATTCAGACCATGGCCCCTGCCAGAAGCAGATAGAGAGTCTGAACCTTGCTGTAAGGACGGCAAAAGGCCTGGTGTGCCTGATAAGCCCGAGTGCAGCCCAGGTCGACTTCACAGGGAACCTGGGGAGAACGGTTCAGACACCACAGGTAGTGCCAAGGGACGACCCGGTTGAGGAGCAGGAGGGCCCACAACCACCACCCGTAGCGCCAAGCTTTAGCGAAATCTGGCAGGAGAGGGCGGTGGAATTAGGGGCAGAAGCTGAGGAGGAAAACCCCCAGCAAGAGAGGCTGGGATCGGGGCCGATGTGCCCGGCCCGGCAGCAAAGGTTCGGCCCGCCCGCTGATAACGGGGATGAGGGACCCCTCCAAAACCAGTTCGTAGTTCCCCACGGCACCCAACAGCTCAGGGCCATGGTAAGCCATTTAACTAAACTTGCGGCAAATGGGGACCCCTCGGTCCACTTCAGGGAAGTGGAACAAGCAGCCAGCATCAACGAGTGCAATGATGCTGAACAGGCCAAAATGCTGCTATTCTCCCTGGAGAGGAAGCTCTTCCAGTCCCTCTCTGACCAATGGAAGATGGGACAGTGTGATTATGGGGAGCTCAAGGAGGAAGTTCTTGAGGCCATGGGGATGAATGAGGGAAGTCCTTTCTCCTGGGTGGAAAAAACAGTGCAGCTCGTAGGAGAGACCCCGCAGGCTTTTGCAGACAGGTTGTGGCCGGTGTACAGGAGCGCATGCAGTGGGACGCCTAACCGAGCTCACCTGGACCAGGATCAGTGGGCCCACTGGCTCCGTTGCCTGGTGGCAAACAGCTCGCCACAGGTCAGGGCCGCGGCAGGAATGTGGTTTGACCCAAAGAATCCCCTGACTACCGAACTCACAGTGGTCAGACAATTGACCATAGCTGACCGTAATGGTAAAGGAACCGATGCACACCCACCTAAAGGGAAAGTGCATGAAATGAAACCCGGCCAGGGTAGGAAGGAGTGGCATCAGGAAGGGAATAACCCTTCCAGCAGAAAGCTCAACTGTTATGGGTGTGGGAAGGATGGACACTGGAGGAAGGAGTGTAAGAATCCTTGGAAAGATAACAAGGGAAAGAATTCCTCAACCCCAGCCCAAAAGGCAGAGACAGGAATCCCTCCCGCCACGGTCGAGTCATTTTTGGACGCCATGAGAACCCTATTGACAGGCCCAGGGAAGGTAGCAGCCACCACCGGCGCTCTGACCCCATCAGCCCCATCTAACCCACAACCCTGACTAGAGCCAGCACAGCCTGTTTACCTGTGTTCCCTTACCTACGACTTATGGAAGAGACCCCTCGTTGAGATGGAGGTAGAAGAGGTAAAGGGGACCTATCTGTTGGACACGGGAGCATCATGTACCGTGATCCATTCAGCTCACCCCACCACCTCACCTCTATCTAACGGGGTCCCATACAGTCTGTCGGGATTCACAGGTAAAGAACAGGCTGGCTCATTTTCCATCCCGCTGACCATTCGTTTAGGAACACTCCGCTCTAAGTGGACCTGTGTCCTAATGAAGTGGGAAGTGGAGGGTGGAAAAGGGATCCTGGGAACCGACTTTATTGTAGGCCACGGGATCCTAGTGGATTTGAGGAATCACTGCCTGTGGGGGGCAAATACAGGAAAGGAAGGCGGAGTAGTCGTCATCCCAGGGAAACAGGGGAAGGGGACCCTGTGCACCATGAAGCCTAAAGAGGATTATAACCTCGAACTCATGGTCAGCAATACCCCAAGGGAGTTCCAGGCATTTGTGCGAGCCCACCGAGCCACATTTGCCACACACAAACACGACTGTGGGAGGGTCAACGGGTTCGAGGTCAGTGTAGACGGGGACCCTATGGCCCGACCACAAAAACAATATAACTTCCCCAGGGAAGCGGAGCCAGACATGGAAGCAGCCATGTCCTCCTTAGTGCAACAGGGGGTCCTGAGACCGATAGCCACCCACGTGAACTCTCCACTGTGGCCAGTTAGAAAACCGGACAACTCCTGGAGGGCCACAGTGGACTATCGGGTGCTCAACAGTAACATCCCAGCCTGTGCACCCACGGTAGCAGCAGTTGCCGACCTGATAGGAAGTATCCCAGCATCCGCGACCACTTTCACGGTGCTGGATATCTACAACGGGTTTTGGTCCATCCCTTTAAGGAGAGAGGATCAGTACAAGTTTGCCTTTACCTTTAAAGGGCAACAGTACACCTGGAACTGTCTGCCTCAGGGCTTCCACAATAGCCCCAGCATTTTCCACCAATGCATGGCAAACAGTTTAAAGGGCTTCAGCCAGCCCAGGCAGCTGGTACAATACGTGGATGACCTGCTCCTATTCACCGATTCGAGAGAGGAGCATGGCCCACTTCTGGCCGAACTGCTGGAACTGCTCGGGCAGGAAGGTTTTAAAGTGAACCCAAAGAAAGCACAGATTGGCCAGCAGGAGGTGAAATTCCTGGGCCTGACAATTCGCGCTGGGGAAAGGGCCATAGATAAAGCTAGAAGGGAAGCAGTACAGGAGTTACCAGTCCCCCACACAGTCACGGGAGTGAGATCGTTTCTGGGGCTAACCGGGTACTGCAGAGACTTCATTGAGGACTATGCGGCCACAGCAGCCCCTCTGCTCCGACTCCTGCATAAGGGAGTGGAGTGGGTTTGGGATGAGGGTTGCCAGGCAGCATTTGTCAGGCTCAAGAAAGACCTGCAGACCGCACCAGCTCTCGGGGCCATAGATGGAGGGGAAGAGTTCTTCCTGGAGGTAGCAGCCAGCGGGGACAGCCTGAGTGCTGTGCTGCTCCAAGAGCGGCATGGCAAGCTGAGACCAGTAGTCTACTCCTCCAGGATACTCACAGATGTGGAGAAGAGTTACTCCAATTGTGAAAGGCACCTCTTGGCCACACATTGGGCTGTGAAAAGATCGCTGATCTTCACAGGCACCTCTCCCATCACCCTCCTCACCCATCACACGCCCACCCAGATGCTCCTGGACGGGAGAATCAAGGATGGGACAGTGAGCAGTGCCCGCATTGCTCGCTGGACCCTGCTTCTCTCACAGATGGACCTGAAAGTAAAAGAGCTCTGTGAGCCAAAGCTCACAGCTAACCTGGTATATCCTGGAACAGCCATAGAAGGGGTTTGGGAAGTAAACATAGGTTTACGGGCCGGGATACAGCCCACAGGCCGTGAAATCTATGTGGATGGCTCCAGCACAGTATCTGTTGGTGAGCGACTCACGAGGTGTGGAGTTTATGACCCAGCGGCAAACCTTGCCCTGGCAATTAAGCTCCCCAGCACCATGAGCGCCCAGCAGGCTGAACTGTCCGCGGCAGTGTACGTGGTCACACACCCCGAGATCTTCCCCACCCCATACACGATTTGCTCGGACAGCATGTTCACATGCAATTCGTGTACGGAGTACCTGGCCATCTGGTCCCGCCGCGGATACACCTCCGCTGACGGGAGACCCCTCACAGTGAAACCCTTGCTGGAGAAAATCTTAGCAGCAGTGGGGGAGGAAGGGGAGGTTTTCATCCATAAGGTGAAAGCCCATTCCTCCGCAGAACCCCGGAGTGAGGGCAACCGGCAGGCCAACGTGCTAGCTCAGGAGGGTGGCCGCACAGGCACTTTCTGGGACCCATATGGGTCCTGTCCTATAGCAGCAGTCACGGGTAGGAATGGGACACAGGGGAGTGCAGGGGGAGCTTTAACCCCGGACCTTAAGACGGTCCAAACCCAAGACCCCGTCCTCAAGGCAGTCCTCAGTGCAGTGGCAGAAGGGAAAAGGGTAGAGGGCCCTTACAGCACAGCAGCCCTCTCTGTAAAGGAGGACATGCTGTTTAAGGGAGAGCAATGGGTAGTACCGCAGCAGCACAGGAGGGAATTCCTTCAACTGGCCCATGAGGGTCCAGGAGCAGGGCATCCCGGGCCTGAGACCACCTGGCAGCGGGTGGAACAGGCAGGATGGTGGCCAGGACTCAGGGAAGATGGCCGCAAGTTCTGTGCCAGCTGTCTGGTGTGTGCTGCTAACAACCCTGACCCCCACAAAAGGAAAGTACCTATGGGACACATCAGGAGGGTAGAGGGACCATGGCAGTCGATCCAGGTCGACTACATCGGGCCCCTACCCACCACCCAGGGAGGCTACAAGTACTGCCTAGTCCTGGTGGATGTGTTCACAAAGTGGGTAGAAGCCTTCCCCTGTCGAACAGCCACGGCTATGAGTACAGCCAGGATCCTGGTCAGGGAGGTGTTCTCACGATGGGGGCTACCACAGTACGTGGAGTCCGACCAAGGGAGTCACTTTACTGGGCAGGTCATGCAGAATACCCTTATGGTACTCGGCATAGAGGGGAAATGGCACATTGCACACAACCCACAGTCCTCAGGGATTGCAGAGAGGATGAACAGAACCTTGAAAGAAAGGCTGAGGAAAGAGACAGGAGACTCACCTAGAAAGTGGGTAGAAGTCTTACCGTTGGTCCTAATGGGGATCCGAGCCAGCCAGTCAAAAAGCACGGGGTATTCCCCACACGAGCTCATGACTGGTAGGGTTATGTGGACCCCCACCCATGTGCTAGCCCCGGTGCTCACGGAGGGTCAGCTCAGAGAGGTGAACTGGGACAGCTTCGTCAGGAATCTGTTTGAACACCTTAAACAGGTTCACTGGCAGGCTGCTCGCAACATGGGAAAACAGCATCGGAGTAACCGACTGCTGTTAGAACCCCGTACGCACCACGAGTGGGAGATTGGGGATCAGGTCATGGTTAGGAATTTTGCTCGGGTCGGCAGTCTGGAACCATTATACATGGGGCCCTACAGCATTGTAGATAAGGCAAGCCCCATGGTATACGCCATAAAGCTGCCTAGGCGCACCAAATGGTTCCACATTAACCAATGTAAGTTGTTTAAATCGGAGAGAAGGGAACAGCCAGTTGGGGCAAGGTCTGAGGATAAAAATCCTCAGCCTGCAGCAGGAGCAAACTCACAGACTGCACAGGCGGGTGCAGTGGCTTGTTTTAAGGGAAGGGCCATCCCACCCACCGTTTGGGACACTCCCCCGCTCATCTGGGACTCAGACGAGGAGGGACCTGAGGGCAGAGAGTTACCTGCCCCTGACATAGGTTTAGAAGAGGTACAGCCTGAGGACAGAAATCCCCAGCCAGCGGCAGTGGAGATTCCACAGACCGCACAAGAGGGGACAGTGGCTCAAGTTAAAGACTCACCAGCCAGAAAACCCCGACCAGCCAGAGTCCCTAGAAGGTCCCCACGAACGCCACGGCCAAAGAAACCGTGGTCACCGGCTCCCCAGTTTAAAAGGGCAGCCCCTCAAGTCAGGGATCGATCTGAGGACAGAGGTCCCCAGCCAGCAGCCGCAGGCTGCGAGGGACCAAAGGTACAGGACAGGGCGGCCACACTGAAGGGAGTAGAGTGCTGTAACCCGAACAGGGATTAGCCTGGCCGCCCGGGGACGGGCGGCGGATGTACATAGCTTCTGTTATTTAATTTTGAGATTGTTAAGTTTGGGTGTTTTAGTTAAATTTTATATCAGGTGGTTGGGAGTTTAAGTATTATTGTTTACCGTGTATTATTTTTCTATGTATGTACCGTATTTTCCAAGTGGTGCAGGGGTGTTGGACCCCCTCCGTGCTTGGATATGAATGTAACTGAATTCTTACCTGTGTCTGCATCTGAACACTACACCTAAAGGGGAATGGATGTTTTGGGTCTTAGATAGGTAAACTACAGGGGAAGGTTGGCTCTCGAGGATCAAGAATTTTGCTCACCTTTTACCAGTATGATACTTGAAGCAAGGTTAAAGTATCACAGGGGGGAGTGTAAGATTCTCAAAATTCACAGATCCCCCAAAACTCGGAGAAAAACCCGAAAGAAAAGGACTTTGGACTCTTTTGTAACCATTTCGGGGTGATGAAATATTGGGCCGACTCACACCAGGAAGCATCAACCAGGGAAAAGTAGTTTTCAAGGAATCAACGTCCTTTCAGGGATTCGCTTCCTCGTAGGGGCGACTGTAAGAATTCTGGGAATTCACCTTTTCCCTGAGTATGGAAAACTTTGGCCATTGACTGAAATCCTAAGATGGAAGGATAGGTGAGAGGTCACCAGACGAATCAACAACGCACACAATGGAATGTGGGAGAATTACTGCTTCAGACGTGTCTCTGTTTTAATGCAAAACCTACAGCAGGTGGTCAACACTCAGCACTAATTCGAAAGGCAGTCGGCCATTGAAAGAGGCAACTGCTCCAGACATGGTGGAGTCATGTCTTTGTTTTAAAGCAAAACTGATCAACACCTAGGATGTTGGATACAAAAGGAAGCCTGTATACCAGGTGATCAACAATCGGAATTAACAATGACCCATCGGGAGAAGCAATTGCAACATGATGAGGGACCATCAAAAGCCATCAAAGATTCTTAAGGACTTTGTAAGAACTGTTTAAACAGACATGAAGTGCCCTTTTTTTTTAAATGACGAAGACCATTGTGAGAGAGGGATATAGAAGTGGAAACTCAAAACCTCTCTCTCTCTCTTTCTGGTTCTTGCTGGCTCTTGTGTTCTGCTTCTCTTGTTCTGCCTGTCTCTGGAAGGAGAGCAGCTTCCAGTGAAACCAACGAACTCTACATGAGAGAACCGGTCAGCCAGACCTGCAAGTGCAAAGGATTGTTCAACAGCTCGGGAGGCGACAGTTCAACAAGGCGAGGGGGCAACAGAGAGAAGGTCAGCAGCTCGAGAAGCAGGTCGCCACACAAGAAGAAACCAGAGCAACAGCCCCAGTGACCATCAGACACCTCGCGGCTACAAGGGCCTTACGAAACAACCAACCGAATATTGCCACCAACCGGGTAATATTGAGCCACCGCGACCAAAGAAAACCAAAGATCCGCAAAGTTTCCACTCCACAATCTATTTCTGGGTGAGTTACTGTCAAGGATTCGTTTGGTGAGCATTATCCCTGGTCCTTCAGAGTCCAACTGAGCTAGTACAGTGGGATTGGGAGGGGTGAGGTATCTTTCTACTGTAATTTCCCTCGTGTGTACCGAAGTGTTCCCCATTTTATTAGAGTGTTAAGATTGTTGTGTTGTATTTCCTCTCTTGAATAAAGGTCAAAGTTTCTTGCACCAAAACCAGTTGTCTGCTGCAATTTGTCACAACCCCCAAATAAGTCCAAGGTCTCGAACCCAGGGAGTGGGAGCGATTCGAACCGCTCAGAAGTCAGAGGTGAAGCTGACACACACCACCACCCCCTACATTATTTACATAATATATTCAAACTATTGAATTACTTATACAAAAATTTAAACACGACTTCTTTATATAATGAATTAAACACTTGACTTATTTATATAATAAATTAAACAATTCATTATTAATTAAATAATTGAATGATTTATATAATAAATTATACCCTTGTTTATTTACATAATAAATTAAACAATTGAATTATTTATTTAATATATTTAATCTTTGAATTATTTAAATAATAAATTAAACACTTGAATTCTTCTTATAATAAATTAAACAATTCATTATTAATTAAACTATTGAATTGTTTATGTAATAAATGAAACAATTGAATTATTTAGATAATCAATTGAACAATTCATTTTAAATTAAACTATTGAATTTATATAATAAACTAAACAGTTGAATTATTTATATGATAAATTAATAGTTTGAATTGTTTCTATAATAAATTAAGCAATTGAATTATTTATACAATAAATTAAACACTTGAATTATTTATGTAATATATTAAAATCAATTATGTATTTAATAAATTAAAAACATGAATTAATTATATAATAAAACTATTGAATTATTTATATAATGTATTAAACAACTGAATTATTTATATAATAAATTAAACAATTCATTATAAATAAAACTTTTGAATGATTTATATAATAATTTAAAACTTTGAATTATTTATATAAATTAAACAATTGACTTCATTATATAATAAATTAAATGTTTGAACTATTTATATAATAAATTAATCTATTTATATAATAAATAATATTAATAAATTAATAAATAAATAAAACTGAGATGAGGAGAAACTTCTTCACTCAGAGGGTGGTAGGTCTGTGGAATTTGCTGCCCCAGGAAGCTGTGGAAGCTCCATCATTAAATAAATTTAAAACAGAAATAGACAGTTTCTTAGAAGTAAAGGGAATTAGGGGTTATGGGGAGCGGGCAGGAAATTGGACATGAAGCTGAGTTCGGATCGGTCAAGGCCCTGTGGGCGGCAGAGCGGGCCCAGGGGCTGAGTGGCCGGGTCCTGCTCCTACTTCTTGTGTTCTTTAGATTTGAGGTTAGGATCAGATCAGCCATGATCTTATTGTGGAGATGCCGATGATGGACTGGGGTTGACAATTGTAAACAATTTTACAACACCAAGTTATAGTCCAGCAATTTTATTTTAAATTCACAAGCTTTCGGAGGCTTCCTCCTTCCTCAGGTGAACGATGTTCACCTTCCTCCTTCCTCAGGTGAACATCGTTCACCTGAGGAAGGAGGAAGCCTCCGAAAGCTTGTGAATTTAAAATAATAACTTGGTGTTGTAAAATTGTTTTACAATGATCTTATTGAATGGTGGAGCAGGCTCGAGGGGCCGATTGGCCTACTCCTGCTCCTATTTCTTATGTTCTTATTTAATTATTTATACAATAATTTTAACTGTTGAATTATTTTTATAATAAATTAAACACTTGAATAATTTATAATTTATACAATAAAATAAACAATTCAATTATTTATATAATTAATTACACATTTCATAATATATGTAATAATTTAAACACATGAATTATGTACATGATAAATTAAACAGTTCAATTATTTATATAATAAATTAAACACTTGACTTCTTCATATAATAAATTAAACAATTCATTATTAATTAAACTATTGATTATTTATTTGAGAAATTAAATAATTCATTATAAATTGAAGAATTGAATCATTTATAATAAATCATTCACTTGATTATTTACATAATATATTAAACCTTTATGATTTATATAATAAATTAAAAACTTGAATTATTTATATAATAAATTAAACACTTGAATTATTTATATAATAGATTAAACTTTGAATTATTTTTATAATAAATTAAACAATTCATTTTAAAATAAACACTTGAATTATTTATATAATAAATTAAACAATTGATTATTTATATAATAAATTAAACACTTTTATGATTTATGTAATAAATTAAACACTTTACGTATTCCTATAATAAATTTAAAAATTGGATTACTTATATATTAAATTAAACAATTCATTATAAATTAAACTGTTGAATTATTTCTATAATAAATTAAACAATTGATTCGTTTGTATAATAAATTCAACAATTGAATTATTTATATAAAAAATTAAACAATTGGATTATTTATACAAACAATCAAACAATTCATTATAAATTGAAGAATTGAATCATTTATATAATAAATTATTCACTTGATTATTTACATAATATATTAAACCTTTGAATTATTTATATAATAAATTTAGCACTTGACTTCTTTATATAATAAATTAAACATTTGAATTATTTATATTATAAATTAAACACTTAAATTATTTCTATAATAAATTAAACAATTCATTATAAGTGAAACACATGAAGTATATTCTCACAAGAGAACCATCGTTTTGTAGCTGCGACCCTCTTGTGGGTTCTCGGTCGCAGTGAGCCGTGCCTCCTCGTGGTCGGGTCAGGAAACAATGTACAAAGGTTGGCCGAATGAGCTGATGGGAGAACTCATACAAACGCACCTCTGCCGTGGTCTACCGTGTGCCATCTCACGGTTAACCAAAGAGCACACAAATAGGGTGATGTTGGGAGATCGCCTCCCTCGGGAGGGGACGGATAAAAAACAATGAGCTTGCTCAAATCCGGACAGGAACGACCGGTGTAACAATAGTTCCTCCTTGCAGAATCAGCGACCCGAGTGGAAAATAAGTAGCTGGATCGTAGACTGGGCTGACTCCTGCAGTCCCGGTACCACTGTCTCGTTGAGATCTCGGACAAAGGACGTAATTTGGACCAATATTAGAAGGCGGCTCACCACCACCGTCTCAAGGGAAATTAGGGATGGGCAATAAATGCCGGCCTCGCCAGCGATGCCCACATCCCGTGAATGAATAAAATAAAATATTTGCCGAGGAAGTTTCCCACTGGGGATGATTGGAGTGAGTATTTTTGCAAATCAAGGGGCCCCGCTCAAAATTACACAATGTCTGTTTGTCATAACACGGCTTCTAGCCTCCTTGTTAATGACATTTTATGGATTGGACTCCAGGCTTTAATCTATTTTACTGTTTTAAGATGTGGATATTTTAGAATGATTTTACCGTATCTAATAGGTCTTATATCCAACAATCTCCCAAGGTGGAGATTTAATATTTATGAATTATGGTTTTGTTAATGCTGTGTTCATATTTTATTCCATTTGATTTACGCAGATATTAAGGATAGTTTGAATTTTTTTCTCTTTTTATTTTCTTTTCCTCGTGCAATTTACTGGAAGTCATTCCCAGTTTCTTCCTCCGATTTATTACACTCGGAATCAGGGATTGAGGATTCTGTTTCATTGATTTCCGTTAACATAGAATATTAGAAAATTGACGGCACAGAAGGAGGCCATTTGGCCCATCCTGTCCGCGCCGGCCAAAAATGAGCCACCCAGCCTAATCCCACTTTCCAGCCCTTGGTCCGTAGCCCTGTAGGTCCCAGCACTTCAGGTCCACATCCAGGTACTTTTTAAATGAGTTGAGAGTTTCTGCCTCTCCCACCCTCTCAGGCAGTGAGTTCCAGACCCCCATCACCCTCTGAATGAAAATATTTCTCCTCAGCTCCCCTCTAATCCTTCTACCAATTACTTTAAATCTATGCCCCCTGGTTATTGACCCCTCTGCTAAGGGAAATAGGTCCTCTCTATCCACTCTATCTGGGCCCCTCATAATTTTATAAACCTCAATTAAATCTCCCCTCAGCCTCCTCTGTTCCAAAGAAAACAACCCCAGCCTATCCAATCTCTCCTCATAGCTAAAATTCTCCAGTCCTGGAAACATCCTTGTAAATCTCCTCTGCACCCTCTCGAGTGCAATTACATCCTTCCTGTAATGTGGTGACCAGAACTGTGCACAGTACTCAAGCTGTGGCCGAACCAATGTTTTATACAGTTCCAGCATCAAGGGCTCCCTGGACTGTGGTTCAGCTGGAAAGCATTGATAGTTGACAAGCAACTTAAAAAACTCGAAAAGGGAACTCATTCAATGGATAAGGGTCAAGAGTGTATTTAAATTAGTCGCTAATAAATCCAATCAGGAACTCAAGAGAAACTTCTTTACCCAGAGAGAGGTGAGAATGTGGAACTCGCTCCCACATGGAGTAGTTGAGACGAATATCGCAGATGAATTTAAGGGGAAGCTGGATAAACACATGAGGGAGAAAGGAATAGAAGGATATGCTGCTCGGGTGAGATGAAGCGGGGTGGGGAACCAGCATGGAACCGTTGGGCCGAATGGCCTGGTCCTGTGCTGTAAACTCAATGTGATTCCCATTTGATTGGGAGATGGAACTGGACACTTTAGAAACTGCCGCCAAAAAAGATGGGAGACCCAGTGCCTGAGTGATGAGATTGAATTTTCTCAAGTTAAACAATAATCCTCGGGTAACCACAGTCAACATCCCTCATGGGCTGTTTAGAAACGAGGCTGGAGAATGAGGCAGAACATCCCAAGAAGATGCAGACATGTCCTCTTATTAAAAGAGGTTTTGAAAAGGTGGTTTTGAGGGTTCGGTGGGCTGAGTGAGTTTCACCAGAAGTGACCCAATCACGCAGCTGATATCCAACAACAGCAGAGTAAAGCACCATCCTCACACTGGCAAAGGAAGAAAGATGGAAAGAACTTCAAATAATGGCCTTGGGATCATTTACGTCCACCTCAAGGGGCAAACTGGGCCTCAATTTAACGTCTCCCTCAGTACTGACCCTCCGAGAGTTCAGCGCTCCCTCAGTACTGACCCTCCGACAGTGCAGCGTTCCCTCAGTACTGACCCTCCGACAGTGCAGCGTTCCCTCAGTACTGACCCTCCGACAGTGCAGCACTCCCTCAGTACTGACCCTCCGACAGTGCAGCGCTCCCTCAGTACTGACCCTCCGACAGTGCAGCACTCCCTCAGTACTGACCCTCCGACAGTTCAGCGCTCTCTCAGTACTGACCCTCCGACAGTTCAGCGCTCCCTCAGTACTGACCCTCCGACAGTGCAGCGTTCCCTCAGTACTGACCCTCCGACAGTGCAGCACTCCCTCAGTACTGACCCTCCGACAGTGCAGCGCTCCCTCAGCACTGACCCTCCGACAGTGCAGCGCTCCCTCAGTACTGACCCTCCGACAGTGCAGCGCTCCCTCAGTACTGACCCTCCGACAGTGCAGTGCTCCTTCAGCACTGACCCTCCGACAGTGCAGCGCTCCCTCAGTACTGACCCTCCGACAGTGCAGCACTCCCTCAGCACTGACCCTCCGACAGTTCAGCACTCCCTCAGTACTGACCCTCCGACAGTGCAGCGCTCCCTCAGTACTGACCCTCCGACAGTGCAGTGCTCCCTCAGTACTGACCCTCCGACAGTGAAGTGCTACCTCAGTACTGACCCTCCGACAGTGCAGCGCTCCCTCAGTACTGACCCTCCGACAGTGCAGCGCTCCCTCAGTACTGACCCTCCGACAGTGCAGCGCTCCCTCAGTACTGACCCTCCGACAGTGCAGCACTCCCTCAGTACTGACCCTCCGTCAGTGCAGCACTCCCTCAGTAATACAGTCCGAAAGTGCAGTGCTCCCTCAGTACTGACCCTCCGACAGTGCAGCGCTCCCTCAGTACTGACCCTCCGACAGTGCAGCACTCCCTCAGTACTGACCCTCCGTCAGTGCAGCACTCCCTCAGTAATACAGTCCGAAAGTGCAGCGCTCCCTCAGTACTGACCCTCCGACAGTGCAGCACTCCCTCAGCACTGACCCTCCGACAGTGCAGCGCTCCCTCAGTACTGACCCTCCGACAGTGCAGCGCTCCCTCAGTACTGACCCTCCGACAGTGCGGCGCTCCCTCAGTACTGACCCTCCGACAGTGCAGCACTCCCTCAGTACTGACCCTCCGTCAGTGCAGCACTCCCTCAGTAATACAGTCCGACAGTGCAGTGCTCCCTCAGTACTGACCCTCCGACAGTGCAGCACTCCCTCAGTAATACACTCCGACAGTGCAGTGCTCCCTCAGTACTGACCCTCCGACAGTGCAGCAGTCCCTCAGTAATACACTCCGACAGTGCAGTGCTCCCTCAGTACTGACCCTCCGACAGTGCAGCGCTCCCTCAGTACTGACCCTCCGACAGTGCAGCGTTCCATCAGTACTGACCCTCCGACAGTGCAGCACTCCCTCAGTACTGACCCTCCGACAGTGCAGCACTCCCTCAGTACTGACCCTCCGTCAGTGCAGCACTCCCTCAGTAATACAGTCCGACAGTGCAGTGCTCCCTCAGTACTGACCCTCCGACAGTGCAGCACTCCCTCAGTAATACACTCCGACAGTGCAGTGCTCCCTCAGTACTGACCCTCCGACAGTGCAGCGCTCCCTCAGTACTGACCCTCCGACAGTGCAGCGTTCCATCAGTACTGACCCTCCGACAGTGCAGCGCTCCCTCAGTACTGACCCTCCGACAGTGCAGCGCTCCCTCAGTACTGACCCTCCGACAGTGCAGCGCTCCCTCCGTACTGACCCTCCGACAGTGCAGCGCTCCCTCAGTACTGACCCTCCGACAGTGCAGTGCTCCCTCAGCACTGACCCTCCGACAGTGCAGCGCTCCCTCAGTACTGACCCTCCGACAGTGCAGTGCTCCCTCCGTACTGACCCTCCGACAGTGCAGCGCTCCCTCAGTACTGACCCTCCGACAGTGCAGCGCTCCCTCCGTACTGACCCTCCGACAGTGCAGCGCTCCCTCAGTACTGACCCTCCGACAGTGCAGCGCTCCCTCCGTACTGACCCTCCGACAGTGCAGCGCTCCCTCAGTACTGACCCTCCGACAGTGCAGTGCTCCCTCAGCACTGACCCTCCGACAGTGCAGCGCTCCCTCAGTACTGACCCTCCGACAGTGCAGTGCTCCCTCAGTACTGACCCTCCGACAGTGCAGCGCTCCCTCAGTACTGACCCTCCGACAGTGCAGCGTTCCATCAGTACTGACCCTCCGACAGTGCAGCACTCCCTCAGTACTGACCCTCCGACAGTGCAGCGCTCCCTCAGCACTGACCCTCCGACAGTGCAGCGCTCCCTCAGTACTGACCCTCCGACAGTGCAGCGCTCCCTCAGTACTGACCCTCCGACAGTGCAGTGCTCCTTCAGCACTGACCCTCCGACAGTGCAGCGCTCCCTCAGTACTGACCCTCCGACAGTGCAGCACTCCCTCAGCACTGACCCTCCGACAGTTCAGCACTCCCTCAGTACTGACCCTCCGACAGTGCAGCGCTCCCTCAGTACTGACCCTCCGACAGTGCAGTGCTCCCTCAGTACTGACCCTCCGACAGTGAAGTTCTACCTCAGTACTGACCCTCCGACAGTGCAGCGCTCCCTCAGTACTGACCCTCCGACAGTGCAGCGCTCGCTCAGTACTGACCCTCCGACAGTGCAGCGCTCCCTCAGTACTGACCCTCCGACAGTGCAGCACTCCCTCAGTACTGACCCTCCGTCAGTGCAGCACTCCCTCAGTAATACAGTCCGAAAGTGCAGTGCTCCCTCAGTACTGACCCTCCGACAGTGCAGCACTCCCTCAGTACTGACTCTCCGTCAGTGCAGCACTCCCTCAGTAATACAGTCCGACAGTGCAGTGCTCCCTCAGTACTGACCCTCCGACAGTGCAGCACTCCCTCAGTAATACACTCCGACAGTGCAGTGCTCCCTCAGTACTGACCCTCCGACAGTGCAGCAGTCCCTCAGTAATACACTCCGACAGTGCAGCGTTCCATCAGTACTGACCCTCCGACAGTGCAGCACTCCCTCAGTACTGACCCTCCGTCAGTGCAGCACTCCCTCAGTAATACAGTCCGACAGTGCAGTGCTCCCTCAGTACTGACCCTCCGACAGTGCAGCACTCCCTCAGTAATACACTCCGACAGTGCAGTGCTCCCTCAGTACTGACCCTCCGACAGTGCAGCAGTCCCTCAGTAATACACTCCGACAGTGCAGCGCTCCCTCAGTACTGACCCTCCGACAGTGCAGCGCTCCCTCCGTACTGACCCTCCGACAGTGCAGCGCTCCCTCAGTACTGACCCTCCGACAGTGCAGTGCTCCTTCAGCACTTACCCTCCGACAGTGCAGCGCTCCCTCAGTACTGACCCTCCGACTGTGCAGCGCTCCCTCAGCACTGACCCTCCGACAGTTCAGCACTCCCTCAGTACTGACCCTCCGACAGTGCAGCGCTCCCTCAGTACTGACCCTCCGACAGTGTAGTGCTCCCTCAGTACTGACCCTCCGACAGTGCAGTGCTACCTCAGTACTGACCCTCCGACAGTGCAGCGCTCCCTCAGTACTGACCCTCCGACAGTGCAGCACTCCCTCAGTACTGACCCTCCGACAGTGCAGCACTCCCTCAGTAATACAGTCCGACAGTGCAGTGCTCCCTCAGTACTGACCCTCCGACAGTGCAGCACTCCCTCAGCACTGACCATGCGACAGTTCAGCGCTCTCTCAGTACTGACCCTCCGACAGTGCAGTGCTCCCTCAGTACTGACCCTCCGACAGTGCAGCGTTCCCTCAGTACTGACCCTCCGACAGTGCAGTGCTCCCTCAGTATTGACCCTCCGACAGTGCAGCGTTCCCTCAGTACTGACCCTCCGACAGTGCAGCGCTCCCTCAGTACTGACCCTCCGACAGTGCAGCGCTCCCTCAGTACTGACCCTCCGACAGTGCAGCACTCCCTCAGTACTGACCCTCCGACAGTGCAGCACTCCCTCAGTAATACAGTCCGACAGTGCAGTGCTCCCTCAGTAATACCCTCCGACAGTGGAGTGCTCCCTCAGTACTGACCCTCCGACAGTGCAGCACTCCCTCAGTAATACACTCCGACAGTGCAGTGCTCCCTCAGTACTGACCCTCCGACAGTGCAGCGCTCCCTCAGTACTGACCCTCCGACAGTGCAGCGCTCCCTCAGTACTGACCCTCCGACAGTGCAGCACTCCCTCAGTACTGACCCTCCGACAGTGCAGCGCTCCCTCAGTACTGACCCTCCGACAGTGCAGCACTCCCTCAGTACTGACCCTCCGACAGTGCAGCGCTCCCTCAGTACTGACCCTCCGACAGTGCAGCACTCCCTCAGTACTGACCCTCCGAAAGTGCAGCGCTCCCTCAGCACTGACCCTCCGACAGTGCAGCACTCCCTCAGTACTGACCCTCCGACAGTGCAGCACTCCCTCAGTACTGACCCTCCGACAGTGCAGCACTCCCTCAGTACTGACCCTCCGACAGTGCAGCACTCCCTCAGTACTGACCCTCCGACAGTGCAGCACTCCCTCAGTACTGACCCTCCGACAGTGCAGCAGTCCCTCAGTACTGACCCTCCGACAGTGCAGCACTCCCTCAGTACTGACCCTCCGACAGTGCAGCGCTCCCTCAGTACTGACCCTCCGACAGTGCAGTACTCCCTCAGTACTGACCCTCCGACAGTGCAGCACTCCCTCAGTACTGACCCTCCGACAGTGCAGCGCTCCCTCAGTACTGACCCTCCGACAGTGCAGTACTCCCTCAGTACTGACCCTCCGACAGTGCAGCACTCCCTCAGTACTGACCCTCCGACAGTGCAGCGCTCCCTCAGCACCTGCACCAGGAATGTCAGCCTGGAATGTGGACCTCCAGTCTCTGGAATGGGGCCTTGAACCCACGACCTTCTGACTCAGAGGGGAGAGGTGATCCTCGGGGTCCATATTCGGACCACTGCTCTTTTTGATATACAGTAATGACCTGGACTTGGACATTCAGGGTGTAATTTGAAAATTTGCAGATGACACTAAACTTGGAAATGTAATAAACAATGTGTTGGATAATAACGGACTTTGGTGGGATGGAGACAGACTGGTGAAATGGGCAGACATGTGGCAGATGAAATTTCATGCAGATGCCTGTGTGGTAATGCTTTTTAGTAGGAAGAATGAGGAGGGATGATATAAACTAAATGGTACAATTTTAAAGCGGGTGCAAGAACAGAGAGATCTGAGGGTGTGTGTACACAAATCTTTGAAGGTGGCAGGACAAGTTGAAAAAGCCGTTAAAAAAAAGCCTACGGGATCCTGGGCTTTATTAATAGAGGCATTGAGTACAAAAGCAAGGAAGTTATACTCAACACTTTAAAAACACTGGTTAGGCCCCAGCTGGAGTATTGTGTCCAATTGTGGGCACCGCACTTTAGGAAGGATCAAGGCCTTAGAGAGGATGTAGAAGAGATTTACTAGAATGGTGCCAGGGATGAGGGACTTCAGTTATGTGGAGAGACTGGAGAAGCTGGGGTTGTTCTCCTTCGAACAGAGAAGGTTAAGAGGAGATTTGATAGAGCAGGGGAGTGGGACTGATTGGATAGGCTCTTTCACAGAGCAGGGGAGTGGGTCTCATTGGATAGGCTCTTTCATAGAGCAGGAGAGTGGGACTGATCGGATAGGCTCTTTCACAGAGGCATGATGGACCGAATGGCCTCCTCTGGTGCTGTGCCATTCTGTGACTATCAGGCCCCAAGACAGCATCTGCTGCCTGCCCAGTGAGACAATCTCAATGGACGACCTGGAGTTGCCTCAACTGACTGCCCCGTGTCTCACATTGGGAACCGTCTGTCTGGGGATTTGATGAGGTTCGAGCTTATTTGAGAACCACCAGAGTCTAGACTTGTACCAGGCCCGAAATGGAGCCTGGGCCTTTCCTGTTCTGAGTGAGACCAGCTCACACAGTGCAGGCATTTCTCTCTCTCTCTCTCGCTCTCTCTGTCTCCCTCTCTGTTACTCTGTCTCTCTCTCTCTATGCACCCCTCTTCTCTATCTCTCTGATTCTTTCTTGCTCTGTCTCTTACTCTCTATCTCCCTCTCTCTCTGTCATTTCTCTATGTCTCTCCCTGCCTCTCTCTCTCTCTGTCTCTCCCTGCCTCTCTCTCTCTCTCTGCCTCTTTCTGTCTCTCTTTCTCTCTCTGACCCTCTGTCTCAGTGTGTCTGTCTCTGTCTCTCTCTTGCGCTGTCTTTCATCTCTCTCTCTCTCTCTTTGTCTCTGCCTTTCTCTATCTTCCTCTCTCCCTGACTCTTTCTGTCTCCCTCTCTGTCTATCTCTCTCTGCATCTGTCTGTCTCTTCCTTTTTCTCTCTCTTGCTGTCTAACTCTTTGTTTCTCTTGCTCTCTGTTTCACTCTCGGTCCCTTTCTCTCTATGTCTCTCGCTCTCTCTTTCTCTCTCTCTTTTTGTGTCCCCCTCCCTTTCTCTATTTCTCTCTCTGTTGGGTAAAGTTTGATGACTCGATTAGTTCCAAACTCCTGTTTGCTGAGTAAATGTTTATAGAAGATAAGTTGAGACTCATAGAATGGGGCTGTTTGTACAATCCCCTCCGTTGGTCCTCAACCTCCGGCCCCGGCCCGTGGATCAGGCTTCGGCCTAACGACTGCTTCCTCATTTATCGGCACTGCAAATGGGCAGGGTTCAAGTTAAATTCCTGTTTCCCTGCCCCCGGCATGCTCCCTGCTCTCTCTCTGTCTCTGTCTCTCTCTCTGTCTCTCTCTCTGCCTCTGTCACGCTCTCTGTATCTCTCTCTGCCTCTCCCCCTCTCTGCCTCTCCCCCTCTCTGTCTCCCTCTCTCTGTCCCTCTCTCTCTATGTCTCCTCTATCCCTGAGTCTCTCTCTCTCTATCTTTCTCTCTGTCTCCTCTATCCCTGAGTCTCTCTCTCTCTCTATTTGTCCCTCACTCTGTCTCCCTCTTTCTCTCTCTGTCTCCCTTTCTCTTATCCTCTGCCTCTCTCTCTCCATCTCTGTCCCGCTCTGTCTATCTCTCTGTCTGTCTCTGTCCCTCTCTCTCTTTCTCTCTGTCTCTCTCTCTCTCACTATCAATTTGTGTCTATCTCACTCTCTCTCTTTGTCTGCCTCTCTCTGTCTCTCTCTCCCCCTTTCTTTGACATTCTCTCTCTGACTCTTTCTCTTTCTTCTCTATTTCCATCTGCCTCTTTCTCTCACTCTGTCTTTCCCTCACTCTCTGCCTCTCTTTCTGTCTCTCTCCCTCTCTCTGTCTCTGACTTTATCTCCCTGACTCTCTCCCGCTGTTTCTCTCTCTCGCTCTCTGAGTCTCTCTCTCTCGCTCTGCCTCTTTCTGTCTGTCTGTCTCTCTCTCGCTGTCTCACTCTCTCTCGCTGTCTCTCTGTCTAACTCACTTGCTACCTTTTGCTGTCTCTCTCTCTTACTCTCTCTGCGTCTCTTTGTCTCTCTATCTCACTGTCCAACTCTGCTTCTTTCACTCTGTTTCACCCTCGTTCCCTTTCTTTCTCTATTTCTATCTCAGTCTCTCGCTATCTCTGTCAGTCTCTCTCCATCTCTCTGTCTGCCTCTCTTTATCTCTCACTCTGTTGCTTTCTGTCTCTGTCCCTCCCTCCCTCTCATTCTCTATCTCTGTCTCGCTCTCTCTCACTCTCTGTCTCGCTCTCTCTCTATCTCTCTGTCTCTGTCCCTTTTTCTCACTTTCTGTCTCCTACTCTCTTTCCCTATCTCTCTCTCTCTCCCTCTCTCTCTCTCTCTCCCTCTCTCTTTCTCTCTCTATCTGTGTCACACTCTCTCTTTCTCACTCTCCCCCTGGTTCTCCCACTCTCTCTCTGTCTCCCCATCTGTCTGTCCCTCTCTGTCTCTCTCGCTCTCTCTCCATCTCTGTCTCACATTGTCTCTCTTGCTCTGTCTTTCTTTCTCTGTCTCTCTCTCTGCCTCTCTCCCCCCTTTCTCTCTGTCTATCTCTCTCGCTGAATATCTCTGTTTCTCTCTCTGTTTGACTATCTATCTGTCTCACTCTTTGTCACCCCTCTCTATCTCTCTCTGACTCTCACTCTCTCTGTGTCTCTCTCAATCTGCCTCTCTCTGTCTGTCTCTCTCACTGTCTCTTTCTCTTTCTCTCTGTCTGTCTGTCTGTCTGTCTGTCTGTCTCTCTCTCTCTGTCTCCGTCATTCTCTCTCTGTGTGTCTTTCACTCACTCTCTCTCTCTGTCCCTCTCTGGCTCTTTCTCTCTCGTTCTGTCTGCCTCTCTCTCTGTCTATCCATCATTGTCTCTCTACCTGTCTCTCTCTGTCATTGTCTCTCTGTAGCTGCCTCTTTCTCTGTCTCTCTCTCACTCTATCTCCCTCTGTCTCGCTGACTGCCACTCTCTCTCTGAGTCCATCTCTGTCTCTCTCTGTTTTTCTCTCTCACTGCCTCTCTCTCTTTTTCTCTCTCCCTTTGTCTCTCTCTCGCGGTCTCTCTCTGTCTGCCTTTCTCTCTATCGTTATCTCTTTGTTGCTGTCTCTCTCTCTCTTTCTGTCTCTCTCTGTCTGCGTGTCTCTCTGTGTCTCTCCCTGCCATTGTCACATCCTCACTCTCTGTCCCTCTCTCTGTCTGTCTCTCTCTCTCTATCTCTGTCTCTCTCTCTGTCCCACTCTCTCTTACTCCCTCCCTTTATCTTTCTCTCTGTCTCTTATTCTCTGCCTCTCTCTGTCTCTCTCGATGCCATTCTGTCTCTGTTTCTCTTCATCTGTCTCTCTCTCTTTCTGTCGTACTCACTCAATCTCTTTCTTTGTCTCTTTCTCGATCCCTCTGTTGCTGTCTCTCTCTCTCTGTCTCACTCCCTGTCTATCCATCTCTCGCTCTCTCTTTCTCTCTCCCTCTGCCACTGTCTCTCTCTCTCTCTCCCTCCCTCTCTCTCTGTCTGTCTCTCTCTCCCTGGAGGGGGAGGGTGAACAGCCAGTTGTCGTGGTGCATATATGCACCAACGATATAGGTAAAAAACGGGATGAGGTCCTACAAGCTGAATTTAGGGAGTTAGGAGTTAAACTAAAGAGTAGGACCTCAAGGGTAGTAATCTCAGGATTGCTACCAGTGCCACGGGTTAGTCAGAGTAGGAATGACAGGATAGCTAAGATGAATACGTGGCTTGAGAGATGGTGCAAGAGGGAGGGATTCAAATTCCTGGGACATTGGAACCGGTTCTGGGGGAGGTGGGACCAGTACAAATTGGACGGTCTGCATCTGGGCAGGACTGGAACCAATGTCCTACGGGGAGTGTTTGCTAGTGCTGTTGGGGAGGGTTTAAACTAATGCGGCAGGGGGATGGGAACCGATGCAGGAAGTCAGTGGGAAATAAAGTGGTGACAGAAACAAAAGGCAGTAAGGGAGAGTGTACAAAACATGACCGGACAGATGGTCTGAGAAAGCAGGGCAAAGACCAAGGGAAGTCTAGATTAAACTGCATTTACTTCAATGCAAGAAGTCTGATGGGCAAGGCAGATGAACTCAGGGCATGGATGGGTACATGGGACTGGGATGTTATAGCTATTACTGAAACATGGCTAAGGGAGGGGCAGGACTTGCAGCTCAATGTTCCAGGGTACAGATGCTATAGGAAAGATAGAGCAGGAGGTAAGAGAGGAGGGGGAGTTGCGTTCTTGATTAGGGAGAACATCACGGCAGTAGTGAGAGGGGATATATCCGAGGGTTCGCCCACTGAGTCGATATGGGTAGAACTGAAAAATAAGAAGGGAGAGATCACTTTGATAGGATTGTACTACAGACCCCCAAATAGTCAACGGGAAATTGAGGAGCAAATATGTAAGGAGATTACAGACAGCTGCAAGAAAAATAGGGTGGTAATAGTAGGGGACTTTAACTTTCCCAACATTGACTGGGACAGCCATAGCATTAGGGGATTGGATGGAGAGAAATTTGTTGAGTGTATTCAGGAGGAATTTCTCATTCAGTATGTGGATGGCCCGACGAGAGAGGGGGCAAAACTTGACCTCCTCTTGGGAAACAAGGAAGGGCAGGTGACAGAAGTGTTAGTGAGGGATCACTTTGGGACCAGTGATCATAATTCCATTAGTTTTAAGATAGCTATGGAGAATGATAGGTCTGGCCCAAAAGTTAAAATTCTAAATTGGGGAAAGGCCAATTTTGACGGTATTAGACAGGAACTTTCAGAAGTTGATTGGGAGAGTCTGTTGGCAGGCAAAGGGACGTCTGGTAAGTGGGAGGCTTTCAAAAGTGTGTTAACCAGGGTTCAGGGTAAGCACATTCCTTATAAAGTGAAGGGCAAGGCTGGTAGAAGTAGGGAACCTTGGATGACTCGGGAGATTGAGGCACTAGTCAAAAATAAGAAGGAGGCATATGACATGCATAGGCAGCTGGGATCAAGTGGATCCCTTGAAGAGTATAGAGATTGCCGGAGTAGAGTTAAGAGAGAAATCAGGAGGGCAAAAAGGGGACATGAGATTGCTTTGGCAGATAAGGCAAAGGAGAATCCAAAGAGCTTCTACAAATACATAAAGGGCAAAAGAGTAACTAGGGAGAGAGTAGGGCCTCTAAAGGATCAACAAGGTCATCTATGTGCGGAACCACAAGAGATGGGTGAGATCCTGAATGAATATTTCACATCGGTGTTTACGGTTGAGAAAGGCATGGATGTTAGGGAACTTGGGGAAATAAATAGTGATGTCTTGAGGAGTGTACATATTACAGAGAGGGAGGTGCTGGAAGTCTTAACGCGCATCAAGGTAGATAAATCTCCGGGACCTGATGAAATGTATCCCAGGACGTTATGGGAGGTTAGGGAGGAAATTGCGGGTCCCCTAGCAGAGATATTTGAATCATCCACCGCTACAGGTGAGGTGCCTGAAGATTGGAGGGTAGCAAATGTTGTGCCTTTGTTTAAGAAGGGCGGCAGGGAAAAGCCTGGGAACTACAGACCGGTGAGCCTGACATCTGTAGTGGGTAAGTTGTTAGAGGGTATTCTGAGGGACAGGATCTACAGGCATTTGGAGAGGCAGGGACTGATTAGGAACAGTCAGCATGGTTTTGTGAGAGGAAAATCATGTCTCACGAATTTGATTGAGTTTTTTGAAGGGGTAACCAAGACGTGGTCTACATGGACTTCAGCAAAGCCTTTGACAAGGTACCGCATGGTAGGTTGTTACATAAGGTTAAATCTCACGGGATCCAAGGTGAGGTAGCCAATTGGATACAAAATTGGATTGACGACAGAAGACAGAGGGTGGTTGTAGAGGGTTGTTTTTCAAACTGGATGCCTGTGTCCAGCGGTGTGCCTCAGGGATCGGTGCTGGGTCCGCTGTTATTTGTTATTTATATTAATGATTTGGATGAGAATTTAGGAGGCATGGTTAGTAAGTTTGCAGATGACACCAAGATTGGTGGCATTGTGGACAGTGAAGAAGGTTATCTAGGATTGCAACGGGATCTTGATAAATTGGGCCAGTGGGCCGATGAATGGCAGATGGAGTTTAATTTAGATAAATGTGAGGTGATGCATTTTGGTAGATCGAATCGGGCCAGGACCTACTCCGTTAATGGTAGGGCGTTGGGGAGAGTTATAGAACAAAGAGATCTCGGAGTACAGGTTCATAGCTCCTTGAAAGTGGAGTCACAGGTGGATAGGGTGGTGAAGAAGGCATTCGGCATGCTTGGTTTCATTGGTCAGAACATTGAATGCAGGAGTTGGGATGTCTTGTTGAAGTTGTACAGGGCATTGGTGAGGCCACACTTGGAATACTGTGTACAGTTCTGGTCACCCTATTATAGAAAGGATATTATTAAACTAGAAAGAGTGCAGAAAAGATTTACTAGGATGCTACCGGGACTTGATGGTTTGACTTATAGGGAGAGGTTAGACAGACTGGGACTTTTTTCCCTGGAGAGTAGGAGGTTAAGGGGTGATCTTATAGAAGTCTATAAAATAATGAGAGGCATAGATAAGGTAGATAGTCAAAATCTTTTCCCAAAGGTAGGGGAGTCTATAACGAGGGGGCATAGATTTAAGGTGAGAGGGGAGAGATACAAAAGGGTCCAGAGGGGCAATTTTTTCACTCAAAGGGTGGTGAGTGTCTGGAACGAGCTGCCAGAGGCAGTAGTAGAGGCGGGTACAATTTTGTCTTTTAAAAAGCATTTGGACAGTTACATGGGTAAGATGGGTATAGAGGGATATGGGCCAAGTGCAGGCAATTGGGACTAGCTTAGTGGTATAAACTGGGCGACATGGACATGTTGGGCCGAAGGGCCTGTTTCCATGTTGTAACTTCTATGATTCTATGATTCTATGATATAGCTCCCTCTCTTTGTCTCTCTCTGTCTCTTCGTCTATCTCTGTCTCTCCCTATCTGTCTCTGTCTTTCTCTCTCTCTCTCTGTGTTTCTGTCTCTCAAACTCTGTCTCTGACTCTCTCTGTGTCTCATTGTCACTCTCTCTGTCTATCTCTCTCTTTATCTCTCCCATTGTCTGTCTCTGTTTGTCGCTCTCTCTCTCGATCTTTCGCCATCTTGTCTCTCTGTCATTCTCTCTCTCTGAATCCTTCTCTGTCTCTGTCTCGCTTGATCTGTGTGTCTCTCTCTGACTCTCTGTCTCCCCTTCTCTGCCTCTCTCTCTCTGACACTGTATCTGTCTGCCTATCTGTCTCCCCTTCTCTTTCTCTCTCTCTGTCCCTAGCTCTGTCTCTCACTCTCTGTCACTCTGTCTCAGGCTGTCGCTCTGTCTCATCTTTTGTCTGTCTCTCTCTGTCTCTGTCTCTGTCTCTCTCTCTCACTTTCTCTGTCTCCCACTTTCTCTCCCTATCTCTCTCTGTCTCCCTATCTCACTGTGTCACTTTCTCCCTCTATCTGTCTCTCTCTCTCTGTCGATCTCTCTCTGTTTCTCCCTCTCTCTGTTTCTAACTCTCTGTGTGCGTCTCTCTCTCTATCTCCCTCTCTCTGTCTCTCCCTCCCAGGCTCTCTCTCCATCTCTGTCTCAAACTGTAACTGTCGCTCCGTCTCTCTCACTGTCTTTCTTTATCTCTCTTTGTCTCACTCTCTCTGTCATTTTCTTTCACTATCTCTCTCTGCCTCTCTCTCTCTCCCTGTCTCTCACTCTTTCTCTCTCTGTAACTGCCTCTTTCTCTCTCTGCCTTTGTTTGTCTTTCTGTCTCTCCATCTCCATTTCTCTCTCCCTCTCGATCGCACTATATATATCTCCCTCACGCTTTCTTTCTTTGTCTCTCTCTCTCTCTGCCTCTTTCTCTCTTCCTTTCTGACTGTCTATCTTTCTGTCTCTCTCTGCCTCTCTCTATCTCTGTGTCTCTCACTGCCTGTTCTCTCTCTCTCATGTCTCTGTCCCTCTCTGCCTCTCTCTCTCTCGATCGCTCTCTCTTTATCTAATTCCCTCACTCTATCTCTCTCTGTTACTCTCTCTGTCTGGCTGTCTCTCTCTGTCTCTGTCTCTCACTCTGTCTTTCACTCTCTGACTCTCTCTAGCTCCCTCTCTCTCTCTGCTTGTCTCTCTGTCTCTGTTTCTTGTCCGTCTCTATCTCTCTGCCTCTCTATTTGTCTCGCACTCTATCTCTGTCCCTCTCTCGCTTTATCTGACTCTCGCTCTATCTCTCTCTGCGTCTCTCTCTCTCTGTCTTGCTGCCTCTCTTTCTCTCACTGTCACTCTCTCCCTCTCTCTCTGTCCCCCTCTCTCTCTGTCCCCCTCTCTCTCTGTCCCCCTCTCTGTCTCGGTCTCTCTTTCACTATTGCTGTCTCCCTCTCTATCTCTCTCTCTCTGTTTACCCCTCTCTCTCTGTCTCTCTTTATATATCTCCCTCACCCTTTCTCTCTCTGCCTCTCTCTCTCTATGCCTGTCTTTATCTCTCCTGCCTCTGTCTCTCTCTCTGCCTCTCTCTCTCTCCACCTGACTCTCTGTCTCGCTGTCTCTCTCTTTCTCCTGTTTCTATCTCTCTCTCTCTGTCTCTCCCTCTATCCATGTCTCTCTTTCTTGCTGTCTCTCTCTCTCTCTGTCTGTCTCTCTCTTTCTCTCTCTCTCTCTGTCTCTCTCTCCCTTTCTGACTCTGTCTCTCTCTCGATCGCTTCTCTCTTTTTATCTTCCTAAGAACATAAGAAATAGGAGCAGGAGGAGGCCATCCGGCCCCTCAAGCCTGCTCCGCCATTCAACAAGATCATGGCTGATCTTCTACCTCAACGCCATTTTCCTGCACCATCCCCATATCCCTTGATGCCTTTAATATCTGGAAATCTATCGATCTCTGTTTTGAATGTACTCAATGACTGAACCTCCACAGCCCTCTGGGGTAGAGAATTCCAAAGATTCACCACCCCCTGAGTGAAGAAATTTCTCCTCATCTCAATCCGAAATGGCCGACCCCTTATTCTGAGACTGTGACCCCTGGTTCGAGACTCCTCAGCCAGGGGAAACATCCTCCCTGCATCTACCTTGTCGAGCCTTGTAAGAATTTTTAATGTTTCTTTGAGATTCCTCACTCTGTGTGTCTCTCTCAATGTCTCATTCTCTCTCTCTCTCTCTCTCTCCCGGTCTCATTCTCTGTCTGTTTCTCTCAGTCTCTCTGAGTCTTCCTCACTGTCTCTCTTTCTCTCTCTCTCTATGTCTCTCTCTCCCTCTGCCTCACTCTATCTCTATCTCTCTCTCTCTCTCTGCAATTCTCTCCATCTCAGTTTCACTCTCTCCACAGCCTCTGTCTCTGCCTGTCTGTCTCTCTCCCTGACTCTCTCTTTCTCTCTCTCTGTCTCTCTTTCTCTCTGTCTCTCTCACTTTCCCTTTCTATGTCTCTCTATCCATCTTTCTCTCTGTCTCTCTTTGTCTCACTCTTTCTGTCTCTTTCTCTCTCACTCTATCTCTCTCTTTCACTTTCTCTGTCTGTCTCTCTCTATCTCTCTTTGTCTATCTTTGACCCTCTGTCTTTTTCTCTCTCTCTACTCTCTCTCTCTCGCTGTCACTCGCCCATTCTGTCACTGTCTCTCTTTCTGTCTCTCTCCCTCTGACTCTGCCTCTGCCTCTCCCTCTCTGTCTCTGCCTCTCCTTATCTCTGTCTCTCTCTCTCTGCCTGTCTCTCTGTCCGTCTCTCGATCCGCCACTCCCTATCTCTGTTACTCTCTCTCGTGCCTATCTCTCTCTGTCTCTTTTTCTCCTGCCTCTCTCTTTCTTCCTCTCTCTCTACCAATCTCTGACTCTCTTTCTGTCTCTCTCTCTGTCTCGCTCTATCTCTGTCACTCGTTCATTCTGTCTCCGTCTCTCTCTGTCTCCTCTGTCTTGTTTTCTCTCTCTGTCTCCCTCCCTGTCTCTCTATCTTTCTCTAAGTGTCTCTCTCTGTCTCTCTCCCCCTCTCTCTCTCTGCCTCTCTTTAACTATCTCCCTATCTGTCACACTCTCTCTCTGTCTCTTTATCTCTCTCTGTCAACCTCACTCTGTCTGTCTCTCTCTGCTTTTCTCTGTCTCTCTCTTTGTTTTTCTCTCTCTGTCTCATTCTCTGTCCATCTCTCTCTCACACATTCTCTCTGTCTCTTTTTCTCTCTGTCTCCTTCTGTCTCTCTCTCTGTCTTTCTCTCCCTCTTACAGTCTCTGTCGCTCTCTCTGTCTCTCTCGATCTTTCTTATCTCCCTCTCTGTTGCTCTCTCTGTCTCTGTCTCTCTCTGTCTCTGCCTCTCACACTTTGTCTTTGTCTCTCTCTCTCTGTCTTCCTTTATCTATCACTCACTCTGACTGTCCAACTCTGTCTCTCGCTCTGTCTCTGTCCCTTTCTCTCTCTTTTCTGTCTCTCTGTCTTTCTGTCTCTGTCTCCCTCTCTTCATCTGCCTCTCTCTGACTGCCTTTCTCTCTGTTTCTCTCTCTTTCCCTTTCTCTGTCTCTCTCTCTCTGTCTGTTTCTCTCTCTTTCCCTTTCTCTGTCTCTCTCTCTCTCTCTGTCTGTTTCTCTCTCTGTCTCTCTGTGTGTCTCGCTCTCTCTCTCTATCTGAGGTCGCTCTATGTAAATATGGGGAGTCTGTGTTTCCCGAGTCTGCTCAGAGCTGATGATGAAATATCGCCTCACTGACCTCGTCCTGTGTTAAGGACAAAGCTCGGAGCTCGGAGTCTCAGTCTGCGAGAGATTCGGAGAGACTCACAGCATGAGAACACGAGACCTCCTCGTCTGTTTACTGTTCGGGGCAGTGAGAGCCTGTCCGTGAGTACCAGGGGGAGAGGGAGAGGGGTGTGGGAGAGAGAGTCGTGGGGAAAGGGGTGAGAGTGACCAGCGAGAGAGAGACTGTGGGGAAAGGGGTGAGAGGGACCAGGGAGAGAGGGGGAGAGAGAGAGAGAGACCATGGGGAAAGGGGTGAGAGTGACCATGGGAGAGAGGGAGAGAGAGAGAGAGAGAGAGACCGTGGGGAAAGGGGTGAGAGTGATCATGGGAGAGAGGGAGAGAGAGAGAGACCATGGGGAAAGGGGTGAGAGTGACCATGGGAGAGAGGGAGAGAGACCATGGGGAAAGGGGTGAGAGTGACCAGGGGAGAGAGAGAGAGAGAGAGACCGTGGGGAAAGGGGTGAGAGGGACCAGGGGAGAGAGGGAGAGAGAGAGAGAGAGAGAGACCGTGGGGAAAGGGGTGAGAGGGACCAGGGGAGAGGGGGGGAGAGTGAGAGAGAGAGACCGTGGGGAAAGGGGTGAGAGGGACCAGGGGAGAGAGGGGGAGAGAGAGAGAGAGACAGTGGGGAAAGGGGTGCGGGGGGAGAAAGACCAGGGGGAGGGGGAGGGAAAGGTGGAGAGGGGAAGAGGGACCGAGGGAGATATTAAAGGGAACTGATGGGGGAGAGATTCGACTGGGTGGGATATTAAAGGGAACTGATGGGGGAGAGATTCGACTGGGTGGGATATTAAAGGGGACTGATGGGGGAAGAGAGATTAGACTGGGTGGGATATTAAAGGGGACTGATGGGGGAGAGATTCGACTGGGTGGGATATTAAAGGGAACTGATGGGGGAGAGATTCGACTGGGTGGGATATTAAAGGGGACTGATGGGGGAGAGATTCGACTGGGTGGGATATTAAAGGGGACTGATGGGGGAAGAGAGATTAGACTGGGTGGGATATTAAAGGGGACTGATGGGGGAGAGATTCGACTGGGTGGGATATTAAAGGGGACTGATGGGGGAAGAGAGATTAGACTGGGTGGGATATTAAAGGGGACTGATGGGGAGAGGGATTTGACTGGGTGGGATATTAAAGGGGACTGATGGGGAGAGAGATTATACTGGGTGGGATATTGAAGGGGACTGATGGGGAGTGAGATTATACTGAGTGGGATATTAAAGGGGACTGATGGGAGAGAGATTAGACTGAGTGGGATATTAAAGGGGACTGATGGGGAGAGAGATTAGACTGAGTGGGATATTAAAGGGGACTGATGGGAGAGAGATTAGATTGGGTGGGATATTAACAGGGACTGAGGGGGAGAGAGATTAGACTGGGTGGGAAATTAAAGGGGACTGATGGGAGAGAGATTAGATTGGGTGGGATATTAAAGGGGACTGATGGGAGAGAGATTCGACTGGGTGGGATATTAAAGGGGACTGATGGGAGAGAGATTATACTGGGTGGGATATTAAAGGGGACTGATGGGAGAGAGATGAGATTGGGTGGGATATTAAAGGGGACTGATGGGGGAGAGAGATTGGACTGGGTGGGATATTAACAGGGACTGAGGGGGAGAGAGATTAGACTGGGTGGGAAATTAAAGGGGACTGATGGGGGAAGAGAGATTGGACTGGGTGGAATATTAAAGGGGACTGATGGGGAGAGAGATTAGAATGGGTGGGATATTAAAGGGGACTGATGGGGAGAGAGATTAGACTGGGTGGGATATTAAAGGGGACTGATGGGGGAAGAGAGATTGGACTGAGTGGGATATTAAAGGGGACTGATGGGGAGAGAGATTAGACTGGGTGGGATATTAAAGGGGACTGATGGGGGAAGAGAGATTGGACTGAGTGGGATATTAACAGGGACTGATGGGGGAAGAGAGATTAGACTGGGTGGGATATTAAAGGGGGCTGATGGGGGAAGAGAGATTAGACTGGGTGGGATATTAAAGGGGACTGATGGGGAGAGGGATTTGACTGGGTGGGATATTAAAGGGGACTGATGGGGGAAGAGAGATTAGACTGGGTGGGATATTAAAGGGGACTGGGTGGGATATTAAAGGGGACTGATGGGGAGAGAGATTGGACTGGGTGGGATATTAAAGGGGACTGATGGGGGAAGAGAGATTAGACTGGGTGGGATATTAAAGGGGACTGGGTGGGATATTAAAGGGGACTGATGGGGAGAGAGATTGGACTGGGTGGGATATTAAAGGGGACTGATGGGGAGAGAGATTAGACTGGGTGGGATATTAAAGGGGACTGATGGGAGAGAGATTATACTGGGTGGGATATTAAAGGGGATTGATGGGGAGAGAGATTCGACTGGGTGGGATATTAAAGGGGACTGATGGGGGAAGAGAGATTAGACTGGGTGGGATATTAAAGGGGACTGATGGGGAGAGAGATTAGACTGTGGGATATTAAAGGGGACTGATGGGGGAAGAGAGATTGGACTGAGTGGGATATTAAAGGGGACTGATGGGGAGAGAGATTGGACTGGGTGGGATATTAAAGGGGACTGATGGGGCAAGAGAGATTGGACTGAGTGGGAAATTAAAGGGGACTGATGGGGAAAGAGATTGGACTGGGTGGGATATTAAAGGGGACTGATGGGGGAAGAGAGATTGGACTGGGTGGGATATTAAAGGGGACTGAGGGGGAGAGAGATTGGACTGGGTGGGATATTAAAGGGGACTGATGGGGGAAGAGAGATTGGACTGAGTGGGATATTAAAGGGGACTGATGGGGAGAGAGATTGGACTGGGTGGGATATTAAAGGGGACTGATGGGGAAGAGAGATTAGACTGGGTGGGATATTAATGGGGACTGATGGGAGAGAGATTATACTGGGTGGGATATTAAAGGGGACTGATGGGGAGAGAGATTGGACTGGGTGGGATATTAAAGGGGACTGAGGGGGAGAGAGATTAGACTGGGTGGGAAATTAAAGAGGACTGATGGGGGAAGAGAGATTGGACTGAGTGGGATATTAAAGGGGACTGATGGGGAGAGAGATTGGACTGGGTGGGATATTAAAGGGGACTGAGGGGGAGAGAGATTAGACTTGGGTGTGATATTAAAGGGGACTGGGTGGGATATTAAAGGGGACTGATGGGGAGAGAGTTTGGACTGGGTGGGATATTAAAGGGGACTGATGGGGGAAGAGAGATTAGACTGGGTGGGATATTAAAGGGGACTGGGTGGGATATTAAAGGGGACTGATGGGGAGAGAGATTGGACTGTGTGGGATATTAAAGGGGACTGATGGGGAGAGAGATTAGACTGGGTGGGATATTAAAGGGGACTGATGGGGGAAGAGAGATTAGACTGGGTGGGATATTAAAGGGGACTGATGGGGAGAGAGATTAGACTGTGGGATATTAAAGGGGACTGATGGGGGAAGAGAGATTGGACTGAGTGGGATATTAAAGGGGACTGATGGGGAGAGAGATTGGACTGGGTGGGATATGAAAGGGGACTGATGGGGCAAGAGAGATTGGACTGAGTGGGATATTAAAGGGGACTGATGGGGAGAGAGATTGGACTGGGTGGGATATTAAAGGGGACTGATGGGGGAGAGAGATTGGACTGGGTGGGATATTAAAGGGGACTGATGGGGGAAGAGAGATTGGACTGGGTGGGATATTAAAGGGGACTGATGGGGGAAGAGAGATTGGACTGAGTGGGATATTAAAGGGGACTGATGGGGAGAGAGATTGGACTGAGTGGGATATTAAAGGGGACTGATGGGGAAGAGAGATTAGACTGGGTGGGATATTAATGGGGACTGATGGGAGAGAGATTATACTGGGTGGGATATTAAAGGGGACTGATGGGGAGAGAGATTGGACTGGGTGGGATATTAAAGGGGACTGAGGGGGAGAGAGATTAGACTGGGTGGGAAATTAAAGGGGACTGATGGGGGAAGAGAGATTGGACTGAGTGGGATATTAAAGGGGACTGATGGGGAGAGAGATTGGACTGGGTGGGATATTAAAGGGGACTGATGGGGGAAGAGAGATTGGACTGGGTGGGATATTAAAGGGGACTGATGGGGGAGAGGGATTAGACTGGGTGGGATATTAAAGGGGACTGATGGGGGAGTGAGATTGGTCTGGGTGGGATATTAAAGGGGAATGATGGGGGAGTGAGATTGGACTGGGTGGGATATTAAAGGGGACTGATGGGGGAAGAGAGATTGGACTGGTTGGGATATTCAAGGGGACTGATGGGGGAGAGGGATTAGACTGGGTGGGATATTAAAGGGGACTGATGGGGGAGAGAGATTTGACTGGGTGGGATATTAATGGGGACTGATGGGGAGAGGGATTAGACTGTGGGATATTAAAGGGGACTGATGGGGAGAGAGATTGGACTGGGTGGGATATTAAAGGGGACTGATGGGGGAAGAGAGATTGGACTGGGTGGGATATTAAAGGGGACTGATGGGGGAAGAGAGATTGGACTGGGTGGGATATTAAAGGGGACTGATGGGGCAGAGAAATTATACTGGATGGGATATTACAGGGGACTGATGGGGGAAGAGAGATTGGACTGGGTGGGTATTAAATGGGATTGATGGGAGAGGGATTGGACTGTGGGATATTAAAGGGGACTGATGGGGGAAGAGAGATTGGACTGGGTGGGATATTAAAGGGGACTGATGGGGGAGAGAGATTAGACTTGGTGGGATATTGAAGGGGACTGATGGGGGAAGAGAGATTTGACTGGGTGGGATATTAAAGGGGACTGATGGGGAGAGAGATTGGACTGGGTGGGATATTAAAGGGGACTGATGGGAGAGGGATTAGACTGTGGGATATTAATGGGGACTGATGGGGAGAGTGATTAGACTGGGTGGGATATTAAAGGGGACTGATGGGGGAGAGGGATTAGACTGGGTGGGATATTAAAGGGGACTGATGGGGAGAGTGATTAGACTGGGTGGGATATTAAAGGGGACTGATGGGGGAAGAGAGATTGGACTGGGTGGGATATTAAAGGGGATTGATGGGGAGAGAGATTGGACTGGGTGGGATATTAATGGGGACTGATGGGGGAAGAGAGATTGGACTTGGTGGGATATTAAAGGGGACTGATGGTGGAAGAGAGATTGGACTGGGTGGGATATTAAAGGGGATTGATGGGAGAGGGATTGGACTGTGGGATATTAATGGGGACTGATGGGGAGTGAGATTAGACTGGGTGGGATATTAAAGGGGACTGATGGGAGAGGGATTAGACTGTGGGATATTAATGGGGACTGATGGGGAGTGAGATTAGACTGGGTGGGATATTAAAGGGGACTGATGGGAGAGGGATTAGACTGGGTGGGATATTAAAGGGGACTGATGGGAGGGAGACATTGGACTCTGTGCGATATTAAAGACGTTAGATGGGAGGAAGAGATTTGCCTGGGTGGGTTGGCCTGTCTTGTGCTGGAACATTCCATGATTCTCCTTGTTCACAGGATGAGCCCTCAAACACTGGCTTCCCATTTTGTTGGTTAGAGATCTTTCTCTCCCGGGGACCTGTGGCCATGGGCTCCTCATTGACCTCTTCCTGTCGTTCACCTCTCGAAAGCCTTTCTCACACTCTGTTGGCCCCCTCAGTTTGTCTGGTTAGAATTAAGGAAGGATAGAGGTGCCATTACACTACTGGGTGTGTACTGTTCACCAACAAATAGTAGGAAGGAGATAGAGTATCAATCTTGCAGGCGAATTACAGAAAGTTTCAAGAATTATATAGTGATAATGCGAAACATTATCCCAATATAGACTGGGACAGTAACGTGTAAAGGGCAAAGTGGGGAGGAATTCCTGAAATGTGTACAAGAGAACTTTCAGCAACAGTGTGTTTCCAGCCCAACGAGAAAGGAAACAATGCTGTATCTCATTCTGGGGAATGAAGTGGGGCAGGTGGAGCATGTTTCAGTGGGGAAGCATTTGGGCAACAGTGATCATAATATCATTAGGTTAGACTATTTATGGAAAAGGAGAAGGAACAATCAAATGTGAAAATAATTAACTGAAGTAGGGGCTAATTTGATTGCGTTAAAAAGAGCCTGTTCACATGGATTAGAAGCAGAAATTGGTATGCAGAGCAGTAATTGAGTAATGGGAGGCCTTCAAGGAGGAGATGGTTCGGGTACAGAGTAGACATATTCACATGAGGCCAAAAGGAAGGGCATTCAAAGCTAGAGCTCCCTGGATGACATAAGATGTAGAGATTAAAATGAAACAGAAAAAGAAGGTTCATTATGTAAGGTTCATAATACATTGGAGATTCAGACTGTATACAGAAAGTTCAGAGGAGATCTAAATAAGGAAATAAGAGGGGAAAGAGAGAATATGAGAATAGATTAGCGGCTAACATAAAAGGGAAGCCAAAAGTCTTTTATAAACATATAAACAGTAAATGGTTAGTCAAAGGAAGGGTGGGACCGATTAGGGACCAAAAAGGAGATCTTCTTGTGGAGGCAGAGGACATGGGTGAGGCATTAAATGAAAACTTCACATCTGTCTTCACTAGAGAATAGGATGCTGCCATTGTACAGTAAAGGAGGGGGTAGTAGCGATATTGGATACAATTAGATAAAGATTGCCAGTACTCAAAGTAGAAAAGTCACCTGGTCCAGATGGGGTACATCCTAGATTACTGAGGGAAGTAAGGGTGGAAATTGCGGAGGTTCTGGCCACAATCTTCCAATCTCCCTAGATATGGGGATGGTGCCAGAGGACTGGAGGATTCCAAATATTACACCCCTGTTCAAAAAAGGGGAGAGCGATAAACCCGGCAATGACAGGCCAGTCAGACTAACATCGTGGTGGGGAAACTTTTAAAGACAATAATCAGGGAGTGAATTAATTGGCACTTGGAAAAGTCTGGGTTAATAAATGAAAGTCAGCACGGATTTGTTAAAGGAAAATTGTCTTTGACTAACTTGATCGAGTTCTTTGATGAACCAATCGAGAGGGTTGATGTGTACATGGACTTTCAAAAGGCATTTGATAAAGTACCACATAATAGACATGATAGAAAAATTAAAGCCCATGGGATTAAAGGGGCAGTGGCAGCCTGGATACAAAATTGGCTAAGGGACAGAAAGCAGAGAGTAGTGGTGAATGGTTGTTTTTCAGACTGAAGGGAAGTGTACAGTGGTGTTCCCCAGGGGTCAGTATTAAGACTACTGCTCTTTTTGATATATATTAATGACCTAGGTTTGGTATAGAGGATATAATTTCAAAGTCTGCAGATGAAACAAAACTCAGAAATGTAATAAACAATGTGGAGGATAGTAACAGACTTCAGGAGGACAGAGACAGACTGGTGAAATAGGCAGACATGGCAGATGAAATTTAAGACAGAGAAGTGTGAAGTGATGCATTTGGTAGGAAGAATGAGGAGAGGCAATATAAACTAAATGGTACAATGTTAAAGGGGTGTAGAAACAGGGAGACCTGGGGTTTATGTACACAAATCTTTAAAGATGGCACAGCATATGGGATCCTGGACTGTATTAATAGAAGCATAGAGTACAAAAGGAAGGAAGTTATGCTAAACCTTTATAAAACACTGTTTGGAGCTCAGCTGGAGTATTGTGTACAATTCTGGGCATCACACTTTAGGAAGGATGTGAAGACCTTAGAGAGGATGCAGAGGAGATTTACTAGAATGGTTCTGGGATGAGGGACTTCAGTTACATGGATAGACTGGAGAAGCTGGGGTTGTTCTCCTGAGAGCAGAGAAGGTGAAGAGGAGATTCAAAATCATGACTGGTTTTGATAGAGTAAATAAGGAGAAACTGTTTCCATTGGCAGAAGGGTCGGGAACCAAAGGATAAAGATTTAAGGTGATTGGCAAAAGAACGAGAGGTGAGATGAGGAAACATATTTTTACTCAGTGAGTTGTTACGAACTGGAATGCACTGCCTGATAGGGCCGCGGAAGAAGATTCAATAATAACTTTCAAAAGGGAATTGGATAAATTCCTGACGGGAAAAAAATTACAGGGCTATGGGGAAAGAGCAGGGGAGTGGGACTAATTGGACAGCTCTTTCAAATAGCCGGCAGAGGCATGATGGTCCGAATGGCCTCCTTCTGTGCTGTATTTACTATGATACTATGATACTATGATGTGGTAATCCTTTGTTGGCAAAGCTGTGTTTGCTCTGTGTAAACACTCTGTCACTCACGAATGTGATTACAGATTTAATATATTTGGATTTTCAAAAGGCCATTTGATAAGGTACCGCATTGTAGACTCCTGACTAAGGTCAGAGCATGTGGAGTCAGGGGACAAGTAACAGAATGGATAGCAAGCTGTCTACAAAAACAGAAAGCAGAGAGTAGAGGTTACGGGTAGTTACTCAGACTGGCAAAAAGATGGGAAGTGGTGTTCCACAGGGATCGGTGCTGGGACCGCTGTTGTTCACTACTTACATCAACGATTCACACTCGGGAATCGGAAGTACAATTTCTAAATTTCCTGACGACAAGAAATTCGGGGGGATAGTTAATACAAAGGAGGAATGCAGTAAAATGCAGGAGGACATTAATAAACTTGCAGAATAGGTGTGTAATTTGCAACTGAATTTCAATATAGATAAGTATGAGTTGGTGCATTTTGGTAGGAAGAATATGGGGGGGCCACATACTACTTGGATAATAAGAGTCTAAATGGGACAGAAGAGCAAAGGGATCTGGGGTACAGATACACTAATCATTTGTACAGAACCTTGGTTCAACCACACTTGGAGCACTGTGCACAGTTCTAGTCTCCATATACCTTGGTTAGACCACACGTGGGGCACTGTGCACAGTTCTGGTCTCCATATACCTTGGTTAGACCACACTTCGAGTACAGTGAACAGTTCTGGTCTCCATATACCTTGGTTAGACCACACTTGGAGCACTGTGCACAGTTCTAGTCTCCATATACCTTGGTTAGACCACACTTCGAGTACAGTGAACAGTTCTGGTCTCCATATACCTTGGTTAGACCACACTTCGAGTACAGTGAACAGTTCTGGGCTCCATATACCTTGGTTAGACCACACTTGGAGCACTGTGAACAATTATAGTCTCCATATACCTTGGTTAGATCATACTTGGAGCACTGTACACAGTTCTAATCTCCATATTATAAAAATGATATAGAGGCATTGGAGAAAGTGCAAAAAAGATTTACAAGGATGATACCAGAACTGAGAGGTTATACCTATCAGGAAAGATTAAACAAACTGGGGCTCTTTTCTGTAGAAAAGAGAAGACTGAGGGGTGACCTGGTCGAGGCCTTTAAGGTTATGACACGGTTCGATAGGGGAGACGTAGAGATGATGTTTCCACTTACGAGGGAAACCAGAACTAGGGGCCATAAATATAAGATCGTCACTAATAAATCCAATAGGGAATTCCGGAGAAACTTCTTTACCCAGAGAGTGGTGAGAATGTGGAACTCGCTCCCACAAGGAGTAGTTGAAGCAAATAGTATAGATGCATTTAAGGGGAAACTAGAAAAGCACATGAGGTAGAAAGGAATAGAAGGGTATGGTGATAGGGTGAGATGTGGGGCAATAAACGCCAGCATAGAGCAGTTGGGCCGAATGGCCTGTTCCTGAGCTGTAGGTTCAATGTAACTCAAGGTAACCCCGCACGGTCGATTGGAGATAAGGACACTCAGAGAGGTGGGGGCGGAATCAGGTTTCTCAATCCTCTCCTGGCTTATAGTCAAGGTCCCTGGGATGGGTGGGATCAGTCCGAGCCCATTGCTGCATCCATTTCCACATCATCCCCAGAGATATTGACTGAGGATTGAAAACAAGGTCCCCACAGATCGATAAACAGGATCAGCGGTCAAACCACAAAAACACTTCCTTCAGCAAGGGTCGGAGAAGGCCACAGTTATCGAAAGATACCAACAACCCCAGTCACTAATCTTATTTAGGAGTCTCCACAGTTTGTGTGGTGCGGAGTCCCCACAGTTTGGAAGGTGAGGAGACCCCACAGTTTGGGGGGGTGAGGAGACCCCACAGTTTGGGGGGGTGAGGAGACCCCACAGTTTGGGGGGGTGAGGAGACCCTACAGTTTGGGGGGTGAGGAGACTCACAGTTTGGGGGGGTGAGGAGTCCCCACAGTTTGGAAGGTGAGAAGTCCACACACTTAGGGGGGTGAGGAGTCTCCACAGTTTGGGGGGGTGAGGAGTCCCCACATTTTGGGGGGTGAGGTGTCTCCACAGTTTGGGGGGTGAGGTGTCTCCACAGTTTGGGGGGTGAGGAGTCTCCACAGTTTGGGGGGGTGAGGAGTCTCCACAGTTTGGGGGGGTGAGGAGTCCCCACAGTTTGGGGGGTGAGGAGTCCCCACAGTTTGGGGGGGTGAGGAGACTCACAGTTTGGGGGGGTGAGGAGACCCCACAGTTTGGGGGGTGAGGAGACTCACAGTTTGGAAGGTGAGAAGTCCACACACTTAGGGGGGTGAGGAGTCCCCACAGTTTGGGGGGGTGAGGAGTCTCCACAGTTTGGGGGGGGGTGAGGAGTCCCCACAGTTTGGGGGGGTGAGGAGTCTCCACAGTTTGGGGGGTGAGGTGTCTCCACAGTTTGGGGGGTGAGGAGTCTCCACAGTTTGGGGGGGTGAGGAGTCCCCACAGTTTGGGGGGGTGAGAAGACCGACAGTTTGGGGGGTGAGGAGTCGCCATTGTTTGGGGGGTGAGGAGAACCCACAGTTTGGGGGGTGAGGAGTCCCCACTGTTTGGGGGGTGAGGAGTCCCCACAGTTTGGGGGGTGAGGAGTCCCCACTGTTTGGGGGGTGAGGAGTCCCCACTGTTTGGGGGGTGAGGAGTCCCCACTGTTTGGGGGGTGAGGAGTCCCCACTGTTTGGGGGGTGAGGAGTCTCCACAGTTTGGGGGGGTGAGGAGTCCCACAGTTTGGGGGGTGAGGAGTCCCCACAGTTTGGGGGGTGAGGAGTCCCCACAGTTTGGGGGGTGAGAAGTCCCCACAGTTTGGGGGGTGCGGAGTCCCCACAGTTTGGGGGGTGAGGAGAACCCACTGTTTGGGGGGTGAGGAGAACCCACTGTTTGGGGGGTGAGGAGACCCCACTGTTTGGGGGGTGAGGAGTCTCCACAGTTTGGGGGGTGAGGTGTCTCCACAGTTTGGGGGGTGAGGAGTCCCCACAGTTTGGGGGGTGAGGATTCCCCACAGTTTGGGGGGTGAGGAGTCCCCACAGTTTGGGGGGGTGAGGAGTCCCCACAGTTTGGGGGGGTGAGGAGTCCCCACAGTTTGGGGGGGTGAGGAGACCCCAAAGTTTGGAGGGTACGGAGTCCCCACAGTTTGGGGGGTGAGGAGTCTCCACAGTTTGGGGGGGGTGAGAAGTCTCCACAGTTTGGGGGGGTGAGGAGTCCCCACAGTTTGGGGGGTGAGGAGTCCCCACAGTTTGGGGGGTGCGGAGTCCCCACAGTTTGGGGGGTGCGGAGTACCCACAGTTTGGGGGGTGCGGAGTCCCCACAGTTTGGGGGGTGCGGAGTCCCCACAGTTTGGGGGGTGCGGAGTCCCCACAGTTTGGGGGGTGCGGAGTCCCCACAGTTTGGGGGGTGAGGAGTCCCCACTGTTTGGGGGATGAGGAGTCCCCACAGTTTGGGGGGTGAGGAGTCCCCACAGTTTGGGGGGTGAGGAGTCCCCACTGTTTGGGGTGTGAGGAGTCCCCACTGTTTGGGGGGTGAGGAGTCTCCACAGTTTGGGGGGTGAGGAGTCCCCACAGTTTGAGGGGTGAGGAGTCCCACAGTTTGTGGGGTGAGGAGTCAGGAGTCCCCACAGTTTGAGGGGTGAGGAGTCCCCACAGTTTGGGGGGTGAGGAGTCAGGAGTCCCCACAGTTTGAGGGGTGAGGATTCCCCACAGTTTGGGGGGTGAGGAGTCAGGAGTCCCCACAGTTTGGGGGGTGAGGAGTCCCACAGTTTGGGGGGTGAGGAGTCCCCACAGTTTGGGGGTGAGGAGTCCCCACAGTTTGGGGGGTGAGGAGTCCCTACAGTTTGGGGTGTGAGGAGTCCCCACAGTTTGGGGTGTGAGGAGTCCCCACAGTTTGGGGGGTGAGGAGTCCCACAGTTTGTGGAGTGAGGAGTCTCCACAGTTTGGGGGGTGAGGAGTCCCCACAGTTTGGGGGGTGAGGAGTCAGGAGTCCCCCCAGTTTGGGGGGTGAGGAGTCCCCCCAGTTTGGGGGGTGAGGAGTCAGGAGTCCCCACTGTTTCGGGGGTGAGGAGTCCCCACTGATTGGGGGGTGAGGAGTCCCCACAGTTTGGGGTGTGAGGAGTCCCCACAGTTTGGGGGGGTGAGGAGTCCCCACAGTTTGGGGTGTGAGGAGTCCCCACAGTTTGGGGTGTGAGGAGTCCCGCAGTCCGGGGGGTGAGGAGTCCCCACAGTTTGGGGGGTGAGGAGTCCCCACAGTTTGGGGGGGTGAGGAGTCCCCACAGTTTGGGGGGGTGAGGAGTCCCCACAGTTTGGGGGGGTGAGGAGTCCCCACAGTTTGGGGGGGTGAGGAGTCCCCACAGTTTGGGGGGGTGAGGAGTCCCCACAGTTTGGGGGGGTGAGGAGTCCCCACAGTTTGGGGGGGTGAGGAGTCCCCATTGTTTGGCGGGTGAGGAGTCCCCACTGTTCGGGGGGGGTCGGTGTGTGAGGCGTCCCACAGGTTGGTGGTGGAAATTTTCCCATTGTTATTCCTTTGATTATATTGTCCGTGTTTACATTCCAGGCACTTCGTGGTTCTGATCCCATCGGAGTTACGCACTGACTCCCCAGAGAAGGTTTGCGTGCTGTTACTGCCTTGGAACGATCCCATCTCCCTCAATCTGACCATCGACTATGAGGAAAGTAACATGACCATCTTTGAGAAGGAGTTGGTGGGGGACAGCCAGAGGTGTTTGAGTTTCACGGTAAGTCAGAGGCGTTGGGCGCTTCTGGGATTTCCTCCTTAATTCCAACTCCCCTCACTTGCTCCTAGCTCAGGACACCTGGAGGAAATGTACCCACTTTTCCAGAGGTTCTTAAACACCAGGCCAAGTCGTCAGGCCAAAAAAGCCCCCATTGACAATAGTTTCATTAATCTAAAGTGTTATAACTGATGCAAGAATGTATCCAAATCAAACAATGCATTAAATCATACTTTACACTTCAACAAGTAGCAAGCAGATCAAGTGATACACATCACCTTGACACCAAGGGTTTCTCCTTCAAGGCCTGTTAAGATGAAACAATTCTTTCAGAACTTTTGAAATCTTAATGCTGGATGTCTGTCCCGAGGGTCAGTTTTGTTGACCTCCCACCAGACGGCCGGACCAATTCCATCCTGACATCCTCTTATATTGTTTTCGGTCTTGGGGCATCGATGAATTCGGAATAATGTCATTTTGGCCAATGTTGTCAGGCTTCAACCATGACTAGGCCTCAATGATTGAGCGATATCTCGCATGGGAATCGCGGCATTGGCCCCCATCTGTTTTCCCAACGCCGTAGAATGCGGCAGGACCCTCTCTCCCCCATTATTGGCGTTGCTCTCACTACCTGCATCTTTCCCCTGGCTTTGCGGGGTTTTGCAATGACTGCATCAGTAGATTTTTAGCTATTTAATCTGATATCAGTTCTGCGGAGTGCGATTGCATGGTTTCCCATGGTACTCCCTTTCTTTCTCATCAGTTGTGTCTTGCAAACCAAAGAAACCCTTCGAAACCTCACTGTCTGTTCCTTTACGATAGTTCTGTTCCAGCATTCCAAAGGGGCAATGTTAACCCGTTCCTCAATCTAGGGAGATTATCCAAAGGCCCAGTAGGGGTTAAATTCACAACACTCAAGGGATTTTAACCTCTTTCCTTTCCCTTCTCCCTTTCCTCATTCCTCCAACTCCAAATTCATGATCTGGAGTTTCCTCTCTTCTCCCTCCAGTTCCAGCCACCCCTCATCCTCACCGTGATGGTGTTGAGACTGATCACACTGTACTGTCCTACTCAAAATTCACCAGGGTCTGAGAATGGAGACTCCCCACCCTCTCCTCCCCAAACTGTGGGACTCCTCAACCCCCAAACTGTGGAGACTCCTCACCTCCCAAACTGTGGGACTCCTACCCCCAAACTGTGGGACTCCTCACCCCCCAAACTGTGGGACTCCTCACCCCCCAAACTGTGGGACTCCTCAACCCCCAAACTGTGGAGATTCCTCACCTCCCAAACTGCGGGACTCCTCACCCCCAAACTGTGGGACTCCTACCCCCAAACTGTGGGACTCCTACCCCCAAACTGTGGGACTCCTCAACCCCCAAACTGTGGGACGACTCACCCCCCAAACTGTGGGACGACTCACCCCCCAAACTGTGGGAATCCTCACCCCCAAAACTGTGGGAATCCTCACCCCCAAACTGTGGGACTCCTCACCCCCCAAACTGTGGGAATCCTCACCCCCCAAACTGTGGGAATCCTCACCCCCCAAACTGTGGGAATCCTCACCCCCAAAACTGTGGGAATCCTCACCCCCAAACTGTGGGACTCCTCACCCCCCAAACTGTGGGAATCCTCACCCCCCAAACTGTGGGAATCCTCACCCCCCAAACTGGGAATCCTCACCCCCAAAACTGTGGGACTCCTCAACCCCCAAACTGTGGGACTCCTCACCCCCCAAACTGTGGGACGACTCACCCCCCAAACTGTGGGAATCCTCACCCCCAAAACTGTGGGACTCCTCAACACCCAAACTGTGGGAATCCTCACCCCCCAAACTGTGGGACTCCTCAACCCCCAAACTGTGGGACTCCTACCCCCCAAACTGTGGGACTCCTACCCCCCAAACTGTGGGACTCCTCACCCCCAAACTGTGGGACTCCTCACCCCCAAACTGTGGGACTCCTCACCCCCAAACTGTGGGAATCCTCACCCCCCAAACTGTGGGGCTCCTCACCCCCAAACTGTGGGGCTCCTCACCCCCAAACTGTGGGACTCCTCACCCCCAAACTGTGGGACTCCTCACCCCCAAACTGTGGGACGACTCACCCCCCAAACTGTGGGAATCCTCACCCCCCAAACTGTGGGACTCCTCACCCCCAAACTGTGGGACGACTCACCCCCCAAACTGTGGAGCTCCTCAACCCCCAAACTGTGGGAATCCTCACCCCCCAAACTGTGGGACTCCTCACCCCCCAAACTGTGGGAATCCTCACCCCCCAAACTGTGGGGCTCCTCACCCCCCAAACTGTGGGAATCCTCACCCCCCAAACTGTGGGGCTCCTCACCCCCCAAACTGTGGGAATCCTCACCCCCCAAACTGTGGGACTCCTCACCCCCCAAACTGTGGGAATCCTCACCCCCCAAACTGTGGAGCTCCTCACCCCCCAAACTGTGGGAATCCTCACCCCCCAAACTGTGGGACTCCTCACCCCCCAAACTGTGGGACTCCTCACCCCCCAAACTGTGGGACTCCTCACCCCCCAAACTGTGGGGCTCCTCACCCCCCAAACTGTGGGACTCCTCACCCCCCAAACTGTGGGGCTCCTCACCCCCCAAACTGTGGGACTCCTCACCCCCCAAACTGTGGGGCTCCTCACCCCCCAAACTGTGGGACGATTCACTCCCCCCAATCTGTGAGGACTCCTCACCTCCCAAACTATGGGATCTCCTGATCCCCAAACCGTGGAGCCTCCTCACCACCCCCCCCCCCAAAGAGTGAGGAATCCTCACCCTCCAAACTGTGAGAACTCCTCACACTCCAAACTGTGGGACTCCTCATCCCCAAACTGTGGGAATATTCACCCCCCCAAACTGTGGGAATATTCACCCCCCCAAACTGTGGGAATATTCACCCCCCCAAACTGTGGGAATATTCACCCCCCCAAACTGTGGGAATCCTCACCCCTCAAACTGTGGGAATATTCACCCCCAAAACTGTGGGAATATTCACCCCCCAAAACTGTGGGAATATTCACCCCCCAAACTGTGGGAATATTCACCCCCCAAAACTGTGGGAATATTCACCCCCTCAAACTGTGGGAATATTCACCCCCCTCAAACTGTGGGAATATTCACCCCCCCAAACTGTGGGAATATTCACCCCCAAAACTGTGGGAATCCTCACCCCTCAAACTGTGGGAATATTCACCCTCCCCAAACTGTGGGAATATTCACCCCCCAAACTGTGGGAATATTCACCCCCTCAAACTGTGGGAATATTCACCCCCAAAACTGTGGGAATCCTCACCCCTCAAACTGTGGGAATATTCACCCTCCCCAAACTGTGGGAATATTCACCCCCCAAACTGTGGGAATATTCACCCCCCCCAAACTGTGGGAATATTCACCCTCCCCAAACTGTGGGAATATTCACCCCCCAAACTGTGGGAATATTCACCCCCCTCAAACTGTGGGAATATTCACCCCCAAAACTGTGGGAATCCTCACCCCTCAAACTGTGGGAATATTCACCCTCCCCAAACTGTGGGAATATTCACCCCCCAAACTGTGGGAATATTCACCCCCTCAAACTGTGGGAATATTCACCCCCAAAACTGTGGGAATCCTCACCCCTCAAACTGTGGGAATATTCACCCTCCCCAAACTGTGGGAATATTCACCCCCCAAACTGTGGGAATATTCACCCCCTCAAACTGTGGGAATATTCACCCCCAAAACTGTGGGAATCCTCACCCCTCAAACTGTGGGAATATTCACCCTCCCCAAACTGTGGGAATATTCACCCCCCAAAACTGTGGGAATATTCACCCCCCAAACTGTGGGAATATTCACCCCCCAAAACTGTGGGAATATTCACCCCCTCAAACTGTGGGAATATTCACCCCCCTCAAACTGTGGGAATATTCACCCCCCCAAACTGTGGGAATATTCACCCCCAAAACTGTGGGAATCCTCACCCCTCAAACTGTGGGAATATTCACCCTCCCCAAACTGTGGGAATATTCACCCCCCAAACTGTGGGAATATTCACCCCCTCAAACTGTGGGAATATTCACCCCCAAAACTGTGGGAATCCTCACCCCTCAAACTGTGGGAATATTCACCCTCCCCAAACTGTGGGAATATTCACCCCCCAAACTGTGGGAATATTCACCCCCCTCAAACTGTGGGAATATTCACCCCCAAAACTGTGGGAATCCTCACCCCTCAAACTGTGGGAATATTCACCCTCCCCAAAGTGTGGGAATATTCACCCTCCCCAAACTGTGGGAATATTCACCCTCCCCAAACTGTGGGAATATTCACCCCCCCAAACTGTGGGAATATTCACCCTCCCCAAACTGTGGGAATATTCACCCCCCCAAACTGTGGGAATATTCACCCCCCCAAACTGTGGGAACTCCTCACCCACCAAACTCTGCAACTCCTTTCCCCGAAACTGTGGCACTGCTCAATCCACAAACAGTGGGGACGCCCCATCCCCAAATTGTGGGACTCATCATCTAAACGTGGCCTATATTTATCCCACAACTAAAACTATTATCTGGTTGTTTATCTCACCGACTGCTTATGGGATCTTGCTGTGCACAATTTGGAGCTGTGTTTTCTACATTACATCAGTGACCACACTTCGAAAGTATTTCATTGGCTGAGAAGTGGTTTAAGGCATCCTGAGGTCATGACAGGCGCTATATCAATGCGAGTTGTTTCTGGTGTCAGCAGAATGATGCCGGGGCTAAAAGGGTTAAATTATGATGCTAGGTTGCATGGACTGGGCTTGTATTCCGTTGGCTATAGAAGATTAAGGGGTGATCTAATTGAGGAGTTTGAATGATGAAAGGATATTGGCCTTTGTCTCAAGAGGGCTGGACGACAAGTGGGTGGTAGTTGTGTGACAGTTGTACAGAGCTCTGGTCAGATCCCATCTGGAGATTCTATGTTCAGTTCTGTGCACCGCACCTCAGGACGGATATTGGCCTTGGAGGGGGTGCAGCGTAGATTGACCAGAATGATACCGGGGCTTAAAGGGTTAAATTATGAAGCCAGGTTAGAATCATAGAATCATAGAAAGTTTGCAACATGGACGGAGGCCATTTGGCCCATCGAGTCCACGTCGGCTCTATGCAAGAGCAATCCAGATGGTCCCACTCCCCCGCCCTTTTCCCATGGCCCTGCAATTCCTTTCCTTTCAAGTACTTATCCAGTTCCTTTTTGAAGGCCATGATTGAATCTGCCTCCACCACCCCCTCGGGCAGTGCATTCCAGATCCTAACCACTCGCTGGGTAAAAAGTTTTCCCTCATGTCACCTTTGGTTTTTTTGCCAATCACCTTAAATCTGTGTCCTCTGGTTCTTGACCCCTCTGCCAATGGGAACAGCTTCTCTCTATCTACTCTGTCTTGACCCTTCATGATTTTGAATACCTCCATCAAATCTCCTCGCAACCGTCTCTGTTCCAAGGAGAACAACCCCAGCTTCTCCAGTCTATCCACGGAACTAAAGTCTCTCATCCCTGGAATCATTCCAGTAAATCTCTTCTGCACCCTCTCTAAGGCCTTCACATCTTTCCTAAAGTGCGGTGCCCAGAACTGGACACAATGTTCCAGTTGTGGCCGAACCAGTGTTTTATAAAGGTTCATCATGACTTCCATACTTTTGTACTCTATGCCTCTATTTATAAAGCCCAGGATCCCGTATGCTTTTTTAACCGCTTTCTCAACCTGCCCTGCCACCTTCACGATTTGTGCACATATACCCCCAGATCTCTCTGTTCCTGCACCCCTTTTAGAGTTGTGCCCTCTAGTTTATATTGCCTCTCCTCGTTCTTCCTACCAAAATATATCGCGTCACATTTTTCTGTGTTAAATTTCATCTGCCACATGTCCGCCCATTCCACCAGCCTGTCTATATCCTCGTAAAGTCTATCACTATCCTCCTCACTGTTCACTACACTTCCAAGTTTTGTGTCATCTGTAAATTTTGAAATTGTGCCCTGTACACCCAAGTCCAAGTCATTAATATATATCAAGAAAAGCAGTGGTCCCAGCACTGACCCCTGGGGAACACCACTGTACACCTCCCTCCAGTCCAGAAAATAACTGTTCACCACTTTCCCCACCACTGAGGTTAAACTGACCGGCCTGTAGTTGCTGGGTTTATCCTTACACCTTTTTTTGAACAAGGGTGTAACATTTGCAATTCTCCAGTCCTCTGGCACCATCCCCGTATCTACGGATGTTTGGAAGATTATGGCCAGTACCTCTGCAATTTCCATCCTTACTTCTCTCAGCAACTTAGGATGCATCCCATCCGGATGGTGTGACTTATTTACTTTAAGTACAGCCAGCCTTTCTAGTACCTCCTCTTTATCAATTTTTAGCCCATCCAGTATCTCAACCATAACTTCCTTTACTGTGATTCTGGCAGCATCTTCTTCCTTGGTAAAGACAGATGCAAAGTACTCATTTAGTACCTCAGCCACGCCCTCTGCCTCCATGAGTAGATCTCCTTTATGGTCACTAATTGGCCCCATCCTTTCTCTTACTACCCGTTTACTGTTTACATGCCTGTCGAAGACTTTTGGATTCCCTTTTATGTTGGCCGCCAGTCTATTCTCATACTCTGTCTTTGCCCCTCTTATTTCCTTTTTCACTTCCCCTCTGAACTTTCTATATTCAGCCTGGTTCTCACTTGTATTATCAACCTGACATCTGTCATACGCCCCCTTTTTCTGCTTCATCTTACTCAATATCTCTTTTGTCATCCAGGGAGCTCTGGCTTTAGTTGCTCGACCTTTCTGTCACGTGGGAATGTATCTAGATTGTACCAGAATCATCTCCTCCTTAAATGTCTCCGACTCTTCAATTACAGTTTTGCCTGCTAAGCTTTGATTCCAATTTACCCAGGCCAGATCTGTTCTCATCCCTTTGAAATTGGCCCTTTTCAATTGAGTATTTTTACTTTAGAGTGGTCCGTGACCTTTTCCATAGTTATTATAAACCTTATGATATTATGATCGCTGTTCCCTAAATGCTCCTCCACTTGGCCCACCTCATTCCCCAGAACCAAGTCTATCCCTGATCTAATTGAATGGTGGAACAGGCTTGAGGGGCTGAATGTCTCCTCCTGTTGCTATGCTAGTTACATTGAGGTGATGTGTTGTGTGTTTTCTGTGCAGGTGAAGGATGAAGATGTTAAATTCCAGTACAGCGCCTTGTTAAAAGTCACCGTGACTTGTTCTGGACAAAATGTTTCTTTCAGCAAAACCAAAAAGGTTATTTTGAAGAGATATGACTCGCTGACCTTTGTACAGACGGACAAACCCATCTACAGACCAGGACAGACAGGTGCGCTGTGGTCCTGTGGGTGGGGAGAGGGTCGGGGATACAGCTTTCTTAAAGGAGGGAGCTTTCACTGAACAGGTCAAGACTGCTTGTTAACAGCGGTCCTTCAACAGCCCATCTCACCCAGCAAGAGAGAGTCTAACCATCACCACCTTTTTACATCACCACCACTGAATCCCTCCAGCATCAACATCCTGGGGGTCGCCATTGACCAGAAACTCAACTGGACCAGATACATAAATGCCGTGGCTACTGAGCAGGTCAGAGGCTGGGTATTCTGCGGCGAGTGACTCATCTCCTGACTCCCCAAAGCCTCTCCAACACCTACAAGAGAGGGTGCAGATGAGATTTACCAGAATGCTGCCAGGGATGAGGGATTCACAGATTTAAAATAATTGGCAAAAGAACCAGAGGGGGAGATGAGAATTTATTTTACACAGTGAGTTGTTCTGATCTGGAATGCGCTGCCTGAAAGGGCGGTGGAAGCAGATTCAATAATAACGTTCAAAAGGGAATTCGATAAATACTTGGAGAGGAAAAATTTGCAGGGCGATGGGGAAAGAGCAGGGGAGTGGGACTAATTGGATAGCTCTGTCAAAGAGCCAGCACAGGCACGGTGGGCCAAATGGCCTCCTCCTTTGCGGTAAGATTCCATGATTCTATAAGTCAGGAGTGTGATGGAATACTCTCCACTTGCCTGGCTGAGTGCAGCTCCAACAACACTCAAGAAGCTCGACACCATCCAGGGCAAAGCAGCCCGCTTGATTGGCACCCCATCCACCACCCTAAACATTCACTCCCTTCACCACCGGCGCACTGTGGCTGCAGTGTGTACCATCTACAGGATGCACTGCAGCAACTCGCCAAGGCTTCTTCGACAGCACCTCCCAAACCCGCGACCTCTACCACCTTGAAGGACAAGGGCAGCAGGTACATGGGAACAACACCACCTGCACGTTCCCCTCCAAGTCACACACCATCCCGACTTGGAAATATATCACCGTTCCTTCATCGTCGCTGGGTCAAAATCCTGGAACTCCCTTCCTAACAGCACTGTGGGAGAACCGTCACCACACGGACTGCAGCGGTTCAAGAAGGCGGCTCACCACCACCTTCTCGAGGGCAATTAGGGATGTGCAATAAATGCCGGCCTCGCCAGCGACGCCCAGATCCTGAGAATGAATTGAGAAACACCTCTTCCTGAATCCCAACCCTAGCATCTCCCCCAATCCCCAGAGGGACCAATCATAAAATTCGAGCTCGGCCATTCAGGGGTGATGTCAGGAAGCACTTCTTCACACAAAGGGGAGTGGAAATCTGGATCTCTCTCCCCACAAAAGCTATGGATGCTGGGGGCCAATTGCTGCTCGTGTGTAACCGTTTATCTATTTTGTCTGTGGGGAGATTTAACCCAGTGAGTGAGAGTACAGTGTCTGACCCAATGACCCACCCAGTCCCCATCAGAGAGACGATCCCTTCGTCCTCTCTGTCTGCGGAGAGTGGAGGTTGGGGTTTAACCCCAGGTCTCAGAGGGTGAGAGGTCAGTGTCTGATCCATTGCTCTGAGCTGCGTGAATATAATCTCCTGTAGTCTGGGGGCTCGAACCTTGGGATCTTATTTTGTCTTTCTTTGTCTTTCAGTGAGATTCAGGATTGTTACATTGAATGAAAATTTCATCCCCATTCAGGAAAAGGTGAGATGTCTCTCTCTCTCTCTCTCTCCCTCTCTCTCCCTCTCTCTAACTCTTGTTTTCTCTCTATCTCGCTCTCTCTCTACCTCGCTCTGTCTCTCTACCTCGCTCTCTCTATATTTTCCTCTCTACCTATCTCCCTCTCTCTCTAACTCCCTCTCTCTCTATCTCACTCTCTCTCTATCTCCCTCACTCTCAGCCTCTCTCTATCTCCCTCTCTCTGTCTCTCTCCCTCTCTCTCTGTCTCTCTCCCCCTCTCTCTGTATCTCTCTCTCTCTGCGTCTCTCTCTCTCTCTAACTCTCGCTATCTCTCTCTATCTCTCGCTATCTCTCTCTATCTATCTATTTATCTCCCTCTCTTTCTATCTCTCTCTAACTCTCCCTCTCTATCTCTCTCGCTAGCTCTATCTCGCTCTCTAGCTCTATCTCACTCTCTCTCTCTCTCTCTATATATATATATATATATTTATCTCTATCTCTATCTGTCTGTCTGTCTGTATCATCATAGGTACAGCACAGAAAGAGGCCATTCTGCCCATCGCGCCTGTGATGGCTCTTTGAAAGAGCTATCCAATTTGTCCCGTTCCCCTGCTCTTTCCCCATAGCCTGGCAAATTTTATCCCTTCAAGTATTTATCCAATTCCCTTTTGAAAGGTATTACTGAATCTGCTTCCACCACCCTTTCAGGCAGTGCATTCCAGATCGTTATAACTCGCTGCTTAAAAAAATGTTTTCTCATCTCTCCTCTGGCTCTTTTGCCGATCTCCTTAAATCTGTGTCCTCTGGTTACCGACCCTTCTGCCACTTGAAATAGTTTCTACTTATTTACTCCATCAAAACCTCTCATGATTTTGAATTCTTCTATCAAATCTCCCCTTAACCTTCTCTGTTCTAAGGAGAACAATCCCAGATTCTCCAATCTCTCCACAAAACTGAAGTCCCTCATCCCTGGAATCATTCTAGTAAATCTCTTCTGCACCCTCTCTAAGGCCTTCACATCTTTCCTAAAGTGCGGTGCCCAGAACTGGACACAATAATCCAGCTGGGGTGTAACCAGTGTTTCATAAAAGTTTAACATAACTTCCTTGCTTTTGTACTCTGTGCCTCGATTAATAAAGCCCAGGATCCCAGATTGTTTTTTAACAGCCTTCTCAACTTGTCCCACCACCTTCAAAGATTTGTGTACATACACCCCCATATATCTCTGTTCCTGCACCCCCTTTAAAATTGCACCATTTAGTTTATGTTGCCTCTCCTCATTCTCCCAACCAAAGAGCATCACATTACACTTCTCTGTGTTAAATTTCATCTGCCATGTGTCTGCCCATTTTAACAGTCTGTTTCGGTCCCCATGAAACGTAGAACCATAGAAAAGATACAGCACAGAAGGGGGCCATTCGGCCCATCGTTTCCGCGCCAGCTCGAAGAACAACCAGGTGCCCATTCTAATCCCACCTTCCAGCACCTGGTCTGTAGCCCTGCAGCTTACAGCACTTTAGGTGCAGGTCCAGGTATTTTTTAAAAGAGTTGAGGGTCCCTGACTCTACCACCAATTTGGGCAGTGAATTCCATACACCCACCACCCTCTGGGTTAAAAAGTTTTTCCTCGTGTCCCCTCTAATCCTTCCGCCAATCAGCTTAAATCTATGTCCTCGAGTTCTTGAACTCTCCGCTAGGGGAAACAGGTACTTCCTGTCTACTCTCTCTGGGCTCCTCATAATTTTGGACACCTCAATCACGTCTCCCCTCAGCCTCCTCTGCTCCAAGGAAAACAACCCCAGCCTATCCAATCTCTCCTCGTAGTTGCAATTTTCAAGCCCAGGCAACATTCTTGTAAATCTTCTCTGCACTCTCTCCAGAGCAATTACGTCCTTCCTGTAATGTGGTGACCAGAACTGCGCACAGAACTGCGGCCTTACCAGCGTTTTATACAGTTCCATTACTACATCCCTGCTTTTGTATTCCATACCTCGGCTAATGACGGAGAGCATTCCGCATGCCTTCTTCACAACCTTATCTACCTGTACCGCCACCTGAAGGTGAGAGAACCAAAACAAGGGAAAAAGCTACTTGACCTCATCCTCACCAATCCACCTGTTGCAGATGCATCTGTCCATGACAATATTGGTAGGAGTGACCACCGCACAGACCCCATCTTCGCACTGAGGACACCATCCAACGTGTAGTGTGGCACTACCACCATGCGAAATGGGATAGATTCAGAACAGATCTAGCAAGTCAAAACTGGGCATCCATGAGGCGCTGTGGGCCATCAGCAGCAGCAGAATTGTATTCCAGCACAATCTGTAACCTCATGGCCCGGCATATTCCTCACTCTACCATTACCAACAAGCCAGGGGATCAAACCTGGTTCAATCAGGAGTGTAGAAGAGCATGCCTGGAGCAGCACCAGGCGTACCTAAAAATGAGGTGCCAACCCGGTGAAGCTACAACTCAGGACTACATGCATGCTAAACAGTGGAAGCAACATGCTATAGACAGAACTAAGCGATTCCACAACCAACGGACCAGATCAAAGCTCTGCAGTCCTGCCACATCCATTTGTAAATGGTGGTGGACAATTAAACAACTAATGGGAGGAGGAGGGTCTGCAAACATCCCCATCCTCAATGATGGCGGAGTCCAGCACGTGAGTGCAAAAGACAAGGCTGAAGCGTTTGCAACCATCTTCAGCCAGAAGTGCCGAGTGGATGATCCATCTCAGCCTCCTCCCGATATCCCCACCATCACAGAAACTAGTCTTCAGCCAATTCGATTCACTCCACGTGATATAAAGAAACGGCTGAGTGCACTGGATACAGGAAAGGCTATGGGCCCCAACAACATCCCGGCTGTAGTGCTGAAGACTTGTGCTCCAGAACTAGCCACGCCTCTAGCCAAACTGTTCCAGTACAGCTACAACACTGGCATCTACCCGACAATGTGGGAAAATTGCCCAGGTATGTCCTGTCCACAAAAAGCAGGACAAATCCAATCCGGCCAATTACTGCCCCATCAGTCCACTCTCAATCATCAGCAAAGTGATGGAAGGTGTCGTCGACAGTGCTATCAAGCGACACTTACTCACCAATAACCTGCTCACCGATGCTCAGTTTGAGTTACGCCAGGACCACTCGGCTCCAGACCTCATGACAGCCTTGGTCCAAACATGGACAAAAGAGCAGAATTCCAGAGGTGAGCTGAGAGTGACTGCCCTTGACATCAAGGCAGCATTTGACCGAGTGTGGCACCAAGGAGCCCGAGTCAAATTGAAGTCAATAGGAATCAGGGGGAAAACTCTCCAGTGGCTGGAGTCATACCGAGCACAAAGGAAGATGATAGTGGTTGTTGGAGGCCAATCATTTCAGTCCCAGGACATTGCTGCAGGAGTTCCTCAGGGCAGTGTCCTAGGCCCAATCATCTTCAGCTGCTTCATCAATGACCTTCCCTCCATCATAAGGTCAGAAATGGGGATGTTCGCTGATGACTGCACAGTGTTCAGTTCCATTTGCAACCCCTCAAATAATGAAGCAGTCCGAGTCTGCATGCAGCAAGACCTGGACAACATCCAGGCTTGGGTTGATAAGTGGCAAGTAACATTCGCGCCAGACAAGTGCCAGGCAATGACCATCTCCAACCACCTCCCCTTCACATTCAACGGCATTACCATCGCCGAATCCCCCACCATCAACATCCTGGGGGTCACCATTGACCAGAAACTTAACTGGACCAGCCATATAAATACTGTGGCTACAAGAGCAGGTCAGAGGCTGGGTATTCTGCGGCGAGTGACTCACCTCCTGACTCCCCAAAGCCTTTCCACTATCTACAAGGCACAAAGTCAGGAGTGCGATGGAATACTCTCCACTTGCCTGGATGAGTGCAGCTCCAACAACATTCAAGAAGCTCGACATCATCCAGGACAAAGCAGCCCGCTTGATTGGCACCCCATCCACCACCCTAAACATTCACTCCCTTCACCACCGGCACACCGTGGCAGCAGTGTGTACCATCCACAGGATGCACTGCAGCAACTCGCCAAGGCTTCTTCGACAGCACCTCCCAAACCCGCGACCTCTACCACCTTGAAGGACAAGGGCAGCAGACACATGGGAACAACACCACCTGCATGTTCCCCTCCAAGTCACACACCATCCCGACTTGGAAATATATCGCCGTTCCTTCATCGTCGCTGGGTCAAAATCCTGGAACTCCCTACCTAACAGCACTGTGGGAGAACCGTCACCACACTGACTGCAGCGGTTCAACAAGGCTGCTCACCACCACCTTCTCAAGGGCAATTAGGGATGGGCAATAAATGCCGGCCTCGCCAGCGACGCCCACATCCCATGAACGAATAAAAAAAGGGACCTGTGCACATGCACTCCAGGGTGTCTCACTTCCTCTACCCCTCTCAATATATTCCCGTTTACTGCGTATTCCCTTTTACTGTTTGCCCTCCCTAAGTGCATTACCTCACACTTCTCCAGGTTGAACTCCATTTGCCACTTTTCCGCCCACTCCACCAACCCATTGATATCTTCTTGGAGTCTACAGCTATCCTCTTCACTATCAACTGCACGGCCAATTTTTGTGTCGTTGCAAATTTGCCAATCATGCCCCCTACATTCAAGACCAAATCATTAATATATACCACAAACACCAAGGGACCCAACACTGAGCCCTGTGACACACCACTGGAAACGGATTTCCATTCGCAAAGACATCCATCGACTTTTACCCTTTGTTTCCTGTTACTGAGCCAATTTTGGATCCAATTCACCACATTTCCCTGAATCCCATGGGTTTTTACCTTTCTGACCAGTCTGCCATGTGGGACCTTGTCAAATGCTTTACTAAAATCCATGTGGACAACATCCACTGCACTACCCTCATCAATCCTCCTCGTCACTTCCTCAAAGAATTCAATCAGATTTGTAAGGCATGACCTTCCCTGAACAAATCCATGCTGACTATCCCTGATTAAACCGTGCCTTTCCAAGTGACAGTTTATCCTATCTCTCAGTATTGATTCGAATAGTTTGCCCACCACCGAGGTAAGACTGACCGGCCTATAATTGTTCGGCCTTTCCCTCGTACCCTTTTTAAACAATGGTACTACGTTTGCAGTCTTCCAGTCCTCCGGTACCTCCCCTGTATCTAGTGAGGATTGGAAAATGATCCTCAGAGCATCCGCTATTTCCTCCCTGGCTTCCTTCAATAGCCTAGGAAACAATCCATCCGGCCCTGGTGACTTATCAACTTTCAAGGATTCCAGTCCCTCTAGTACTTCCTCTCTCGTTATGTTTACCTTATCCAATATTTCACACCTCTCCTCTTTAACTACTACGTCCGGATCATTCCTTTCCTTTGTGAATACGGAGACAAAATATTAATTTAAAACCCTACCCACATCCTCTGCTTCTACACACAAGTTACCCTTATCATCCCTGATAGGTCCCACCTTTTCCTTAGCTATCCTCTTGTTCTTAATGTACTGATAAAACATCTTTGGGTTTTCTTTAATCTTACTAGCTAATATTTTTTCATGCCCTCTCTTTGCTTTCCTTATTTCCTTTTTTACGTCATCCCTGTACTTTCTATACTCTAGGCTTTCTGCAGTATTTAGTTTTCTGTGACAGTCATAAGCTTTCTTTTTCTGCTTTATCTTGCCCCGTATACTTCTAGACAACCAGGGGGCTCTAAATTTGGCCGTGCCACCCTTTTTTCTTTGAGGGGACGTGTCTGCATTGTACCCGTAGAATTTCACTTTTTAGTGCCTCCCACTGGCTTGCCACTGATTTCTCCTCAAGTATTTGTGTCCAGTCCACTTCTGCCAAATCACCTTTTACTTCTGTAAAATTTGAAGTCTGTTACTATCCTTCACATTATTTACTACATTTCTGAGTTTCGCGTCAAATGCAAACTTTGAAATTATGCCCTCTATACCCAAGTCCAGGTCATTGATATATATCAAAAAGAGCAGTGGTCCTAATACTGACCCCTGGGGAACACCACTGTATACTTCCCTCCATTCTGAAAAACAACCGCTCACCGCTATTCTCTGCTTTCTGATCTTTAGCCAATTTTGTATCCACGCTGCCACTGTCCCCTTAATCCCATGGGCTTTAATTTTGCTAACAAGTCTATTATGTGGCACCTTATCTAATGCCTTTTGAAAGTCCATATACAGAACATCAACCACACTACCCTCATCAACCCTCTCCGTGACTTCATCAAAGAACTCAATCAAATCAGTCAAAGATGTTTTTTTTCATTCGTTCATGGGATGTGGGCGTCGCTGGCGAGGCCGGCATTTATTGCCCATCCCTAATTGCCCTTGAGAAGGTGGTGGTGAGCCGCCTTCTTGAACTGCTGCAGTCCGTGTGGTGAAGATTCTCCCACATTGCTGTTAGGAAGGGAGTTCCAGGATTTTGACCCAGCGACGATGAAGGAACGGCGATATATTTCCAAGTCGGGATGGTGTGTGACTTGCAGGGGAACGTGCAGGTGGTGTTGTTCCCATGTGCCTGCTGCCCTTGTCCTTCTAGGTGGGAGAGGTCATGGGTTTGGGAGGTGCTGTCGAAGAAGTCTTGGCGAGTTGTCCTTTAACAAATCCGTGCAGGCTTTCATTTATTAGCCCATACTTTTCCAAGTGCTTATTAATTTAGTCCCCGATTATTGTCTTTAAAAGTTGCCGGGTTTATCCCTCTTCCATTTTTTGAACTGGGTGCAACATTTGCAATCCTCCAGTCCTCCGGCACTGATCCCATATCTAAGGAGGGTTCGAAGATTGTGGCCAGAGCCTCTGCAATTTCTACCCTTACTGATTGAGTTTTTTGAAGGGGTAACCAAGAAGATAGATGAGGGCTGTGCAGTAGACGTGGTCTACATGGACTTCAGCAAAGCCTTTGACAAGGTACCGCATGGTAGGTTGTTACATAAGGTTAAATCTCACGGGATCCAAGGTGAGGTAGCCAATTGGATACAAAATTGGCTTGACGACAGAAGACAGAGGGTGGTTGTAGAGGGTTGTTTTTCAAACTGGAGGCCTGTGTCCAGCGGTGTGCCTCAGGGATCGGTGCTGGGTCCGCTGTTATTTGTTATTTATATTAATGATTTGGATGAGAATTTAGGAGGCATGGTTAGTAAGTTTGCAGATGACACCAAGATTGTGGACAGTGAAGAAGGTTATCTAGGATTGCAACGGGATCTTGATAAATTGGGCCAGTGGGCCGATGAATGGCAGATGGAGTTTAATTTAGATAAATGTGAGGTGATGCATTTTGGTAGATCGAATCGGGCCAGGACCTACTCCGTTAATGGTAGGGCATTGGGGAGAGTTATAGAACAAAGAGATCTAGGAATACAGGTTCATAGCTCCTTGAAAGTGGAGTCACAGGTGGATAGGGTGGTGAAGAAGGCATTCGGCATGCTTGGTTTCATTGGTCAGAACATTGAATACAGGAGTTGGGATGTCTTGTTGAAGTTCTACAAGACATTAGTAAGGCCACACTTGGAATACTGTGTACAGTTCTGGTCACCCTATTATAGAAAGGATATTATTAAACTAGAAAGAGTGCAGAAAAGATTTACTTGGATGCTACCGGGCCTTGATGGTTTGACTTACAGGGAGAGGTTGGATAGACTGAGACTTTTTTCCCTGGAGAGTAGGAGGTTAAGGGGTGATCTTATAGAAGTCTATAAAATAATGAGGGGCATAGATAAGGTAGATAGTCAAAATCTTTTCCCAAAGGTAGGGGAGTCTATAACGAGGGGGCATAGATTTAAGGTGAGAGGGGAGAGATACAAAAGGGTCCAGAGGGGCAATTTTTTCACTCAAAGGGTGGTGAGTGTCTGGAACGAGCTGCCAGAGGCAGTAGTGGAGGCAGGTACAATTTTGTCTTTTAAAAAGCATTTGGACAGTTACATGGGTAAGATGGGTACAGAGGGATATGGGCCAAGTGCAGGCAATTGGGACTAGCTTAGTGGTATAAACTGGGCGACATGGACATGTTGGGCCGAAGGGCCTGTTTCCATGTTGTAAACTTCTATGATTCTATGATTCCCTCGGTAACCTCTGTAGGGGGTGGTGGTGTGTGTCAGCTTCGCCTCTGACTTCTGAGCGGTTTGAATCGCTCCCACTCCCTGGGTTCTTGACCTTGGACTTATTTGGGGGTTGTGACAAAGTGCAGCAGACAACTGGTTTTGGTGCAAGAAACTTTGATCTTTATTCAAGAGAGAAAATACAACACAACAATCTTAACACTCTAATAAAATGGGGAACACTTCGGTACACACGAGGGAAATTACAGACGAAAGATACCTCACCCCTCCCAATCCCACTGTACTAGCTCAGTTGGACTCTGAAGGACCAGAGATAATGCTCACCAAACGAATCCTTGACAGTAATTCACCCAGAGGTAAGTCAGAAATAGATCGCAGAGTGGAAACTTTGCGGATCTTCGGTTTTCTCCCGAGTTGGTTTTCTTTGGTCGCCGTGGCCCAATATTACCCGGTTGGTGGCAATATTCGGTTGGTTGTTTCGTAAGGCCCTTGTAGCCGCGAGGTGTCTGATGGTCACTGGGGCTGTTACTCTGGTTTCTTCTTGTGTGGCGACCTGCTTCTCGAGCTGCTGACCTTCTCTCTGTTGCCCCCTCGCCTTGTTGAACTGTCGCCTCCCGAGCTGTTGACCAATCCTTTGCACTTGCAGGTCTGGCTGACCGGTTCTCTCACGTAGAGTTCGTTGGTTTTGCTGGAAAACTGCTTTCCTTCCAGAGACAGGCAGAACAAGAGAAACAGCACACAAGAGCCAGCAAGAACCAGAGAGAGAGAGAGAGAGAGAGAGGTTTCGAGTTTCCACTTCTATATCCCTCTCTTACAATGGTCTTCATCACTTTAAAAAAACACTTAATGTCTGTTTAAACAGTTCTTACAAAGTCCTTAAGAATCTTTGATGGCTTTTTGATGGTCCCTCATCATGTTGCAATTGATTCTCCTGATGGGTCATTGTTAATTCCGATTTTTAGAGCTTGTCACACAAGGCTCCTTTTGTATCCAATGTCCTAGGTGTTGATCAGTTTTGCTTTGAAACAATGGCATGGCCCCACCATGTCTGGAGCAGTTGCCTCTTTCAATGGCAGTGAGTGTTGACCACCTGCTGTCGGTTTTGCATTAAAACAGAGACATGTCTGAAGCAATAATTCTCCCACCTTCCATGTGGTTTGTGGATTCGTCTGGTGACCTCTCACCTATCCTTCCATCTTAAGATTTTGGTCAATGGCCAAAGTTTTTCCATACTCAGGGAAAAGGTGAATTTCTTCAGGGTTTTTCTCCAAGTTTTTGGGGGATCTGTGAATTTTGAGAATCTTACACCTCGGATGCATCCCATCTGGATCAGGTGACTTTTCTACTTTGAGTTCTGCCAATCTTTTAATACCTCCTCTTCATCTACTTTTATCCTCTCCAGTATCGCTACTACCTCCTCCTTTACTGCTCCAATGGCAGCATCCTCTTCCCTTGTGAAGGCCGATGTGAAGTTTTCATTTAGTATCTCAGCCATGCCCTCTGTCTCCATAAGAAGATCTCATTTTTGGTCCCTAATCAGTCCTACCTTTCGTTTGACTAACCTTTTAATATTTATATTCCTATAGAAGACTTTTGGGTCCCTTTATGTTATCCACTTATCTATTCTCATATTCTCTTTTTGCGCTTCTTATTCCCCTTTTCAGATCTCCTCTGTACTTTCTGTATTCAGTCTGGTTCTCTACTGTATTATGAACCTTACATTTGTCATAAGCCTCCTTTTCCTGTTTCATTTTAATCTCAATATCTTTAGTCATCCAGGGAGCTCGAGCTTTGGATGCCCTTCCTTTCCGCCTGTCTGTCTCTCTCTCTCTAGCTCTCTATCTCTCTTTCTCTCTATCTATCTCTTTCTTTATCTCTCTCTCTCTGTCTGTCTCTCTCTCACTGTCTGTCTCTCTGACTTTATTTCACAATCCATCTATCCCCCTATCTTCCCTCACCCTCTCTCCCCTCAGTCCTGTCTCCCTCTCCTCCTCCACCGTACTCCTCTCCTTCTCCCCTCTCATTCCACTCTCCCTCTCCACCATCAGCCCCCTCTGCCTCTCACCTTCTCTGCCCTCTGTACCACTCTTCTTCTCCCTCCTCACCCTTTCCCTGCTCAGCCCCCTCTCCGTCTAACCTTCTGCCTCCTCTGTGCCCCTCACCCTCTCCCTCTCCCACCTCAGCCCACTCTGCCTCTCACCTTCTCCCCCCCTGTACCCCTCTCCTTCTCCCTCCTCACCTTCTCCCCCCTCAGTCCCCTCTCACCTCCTCACCCCCTTGTCGAAAACTTAAACTTAATATTACTTATTCTATACAATGCATTAAAACCCAAACACTTAATTCAGACGAGCGAGAATTTATTAAGAAACTTGTACAAGTGGAAGAGTGCCTCAAACAATGGTTGAGGCTACATCTTCGCTGAGTTCAAGAAGCAGCTCACGTTTATACAGTTCAGTACCGACGCCCACCTGTGTAGAATATGGGCGTACACGTACATTCTTTATTGGCTCAGGTAGTTAGTCAATCAAGTAGTGAGCCTGCCCCCTCCGAACGTCCATAGCCCTTTTTTATCTTGGCACGTAGGCCTCGTAGGCCTCAGCATTCCCCTCCTCCCCACATTTCTGTCCTGGTTATCAGTAGGGCTGAAGTCAGTCTCAAGGCCACATGGCCTTTCAAGAAACTGTATTCTCATTATGTTTTTGTAGTCAGCAATACCCTTATCTGCTAGGGGCGGCCAGACGGTACTAAGCATCTGCTCAGCTAACTTAATTATCAACATACCAAGGCTTAAACGTAATTACACAAATGTGCTTCTCTGTGTGTGCTGTAGCTACCCCATTATGTGAGCTAACAAAGAGTTAATATGGTCAAATATCCCTTCATGCATTGCAACATTAATATGGTCAAGTATCTCTTTATGCATTTCCACACCCTCTGCACCCCTCACACTCCCTCATTGGCTTCACTTTCTGGAGGGGTCTCCTTTATCCCCTCCCTCTTGCCCTCACTCCTTCTGAAGCCTCTCCAACCCTCCCCTCTTTCACTTTGCCTGCCCCACTCCTTCCCATCACACGCCAGTGCCTCCTCCTCCTCTCTTTAAGGCCGTTTGAAACTGTTGCTTGATCCTCTGGCCAATGTTGACGCCCCTCAGTAACTGAACCTCTTTCTCCTTTTCTCTTCCAGTATCCCCTGGTCATCATGTGGGTGAGTCTAATTTGCCAACTCAAGGTCTCAACATCAACTTTTCTCAAATTGTAACGTCAAGTTGGACTCCATTCAAAACCCATTCCATCCAGTGTTGGACTGAGCCCTGGATACAAAGCAGGAAAACCCCAGGCTCCATTCCTGGCCTACACTGAGGCGAATCAGCCCGGCTTCTTGCTCCTGACCCCTATCCAGTGACCCCTGGGTTAGGGAGGGGGGTGAATCAGCCCGGCTTCCTGCTCCTGACCCCTATCCATTGACCCCTGGGTTAGGGAGGTGGGTGAATCAGCCCCGGGGTTCCTGCTCCTGATCGCTGTCCAGTGACCCCTGGGTTAGGGAGGTGGGTGAATCAGCCCCGGGGTTCCTGCTCCTGATCCCTATCCAGTGACCCCTGGGTTAGGGAGGGGGGTGAATCAGCCCGGGGTTCCTGCTCCTGATCCCTGTCCAGTGACCCCTGGGTTAGGGAGGGGGGTGAATCAGCCCCGGGGTTCCTGCTCCTGATCCCTGTCCAGTGACCCCAGGATGAGGGAGAGAGCTGAATGAAGGGCTCCTCTCTCTGGTGGGACAGGCAGAGAAAGAGGGAGTGAAACACAAGAGAGAGGGAGAGCAAGGGAAGGTGGGAATGAAACGCTTGGGATGTTTAATCCCCCAGGACCCTCGGAGGAACCGAATTGGGCAGTGGAAGAATGTGGAATCGAAGCAAGGGATCGCAGCGCTGACCTTTGACATTGTGTCAGAACCGTTCATGGGATCGTACAGAATCGAGGTGAAGAAGGCACATGGCAACGTGGACCACTCATTCCAAGTGGAGGAGTATGGTAATCTCCCTCCCACTCTTGTCCTGCGAGCCCCCAACTCTCTCCACCCTTTCCCAACAAAACCCCCCAATTTTAGAGCCCCCTCTGACGTAATAAAACGTCCCAAAGCCTTTCACAGGACCGCAAATCGGGCAAAAATTCGACAGCAGAGATATTAGGACAAGTGAACAAAAGCTTGGTTAAAGCGATGGGTTTTAATGAGCTTCCTAAACGAGGAGAGGGAGAGACACGGAAAGGTTTCGGGAGGGAATTCCAGAGCTTAGGGTCTGGGCAGCTGAAGGCACGGCCGCCAATGGTGGAGCGATTAAAATCGGGGACGCGAAAGAGGCCAGAATTGGAGGAGCGCAGAGAGCTCGGAGGGCTGTAGTAGCTGGAGGAGGATACAGAGATAGGGAGGGGGCGAGGGCCATGCAGAGATCTCGGAGGGTTGTAGGGGCTGGAGGAGGATACAGAGATAGGGAGGGGGCGAGGGCCATGCAGATATCTCAGATGGTTGTAGGGGCTGTAGGAGGTTACAGAAATAGGGAGGGGGGGTGATGGCCATGCAGATATCTCAGATGGTTGTAGGGGCTGGAGGAGGATACAGAAATAGGGAGGGGGGGCGATGGCCATGCAGAGATCTCGGCGGGTTGTCGGAGCTGGAGGAGGTTACAGAGATAGGGAGGAGGGGCGAGGGCCATGCAGAGATCTCGGAGGGTTGTCGGAGGTGGAGGAGGATACAGAAATAGGGAGGGGGCGAGGGCCATGCAGAGATCTCGGAGGTTTGTAGGGCTGGAGGAGGTTACAGAGATAGGGAGGGGGGCGAGGGCCATGCAGAGATCCCGGAGGATTGTTGTGCTGGAGGAGGATACAGAGATAGGGAGGAGGTTACATAGATAGGGAGGAGGTTACATAGATAGGGAGGAGGGCGAGGGCCATGGAGGAATTTGAACACGAGGATAAGAATTTTAAAATCGAGGTGTTCCTGGACCGGTAGCCAATGGCGTGATGTGAGAACAGGACTTGGTGCGAGTTAGGATACGGGAAGATGAGGTTCTCTGAACTTATCATCTTTTTTCTTCCAGTTTTACCCAAGTTTCAACTCCAGCTGCAGTTTCCAAAATCGATCACAATTCTCGACCCGACGATTCACTTCAAAGTGTGTGGCAGGTAAAAGATGACTCTTTATATAACGCTGTATCTAACCCATGCTGTACCTGCCCTGGGAGTGTTTGATGGGACAGTGTAGAGGGAGCTTTACTCTGTATCTAACCCTGTACCTGCCCTGGGAGTGTTTGATGGGACAGTGTAGAGGGAGCTTTACTCTGTATCTAACCCTGTACCTGCCCTGGGAGTGTTTGATGGGACAGTGTAGAGGGAGCTTTACTCTGTATCTAACCCTGTACCTGCCCTGGGAGTGTTTGATGGGACAGTGTAGAGGGAGCTTTACTCTGTATCTAACCCTGTACCTGCCCTGGGAGTGTTTGATGGGACAGTGTAGAGGGAGCTTTACTCTGTATCTAACCCTGTACCTGCCCTGGGAGTGTTTGATGGGACAGTGTAGAGGGAGCTTTACTCTGTATCTAACCCATGCTGTACCTGCCCTGGGAGTGTTTGATGGGACAGTGTAGAGGGAGCTTTACTCTGTATCTAACCCTGTACCTGCCCTGGGAGTGTTTGATGGGACAGTGTAGAGGGAGCTTTACTCTGTATCTAACCCTGTACCTGCCCCGGGAGTGTTTGATGGGACAGTGTAGAGGGAGCTTTACTCTGTATCTAACCCGTGCTGTACCTGCCCTGGGAGTGTTTGATGGGACAGTGTAGAGGGAGCTTTACTCTGTATCTAACCCTGTACCTGCCCTGGGAGTGTTTGATGGGACAGTGTAGAGGGAGCTTTACTCTGTATCTAACCCTGTACCTGCCCTGGGAGTGTTTGATGGGACAGTGTAGAGGGAGCTTTACTCTGTATCTAACCCTGTACCTGCCCCGGGAGTGTTTGATGGGACAGTGTAGAGGGAGCTTTACTCTGTATCTAACCCGTGCTGTACCTGCCCTGGGAGTGTTTGATGGGACAGTGTAGAGGGAGCTTTACTCTGTATCTAACCCTGTACCTGCCCTGGGAGTGTTTGATGGGACAGTGTCGAGGGAGCTTTACTCTGTATCTAACCCGTGCTGTACCTGCCCTGGGAGTGTTTGATGGGACAGTGTAGAGGGAGCTTTACTCTGTATCTAACCCTGTACCCGCCCTGGGAGTGTTTGATGGGACAGTGTAGAGGGAGCTTTACTCTGTATCTAACCCGTGCTGTACCTGCCCTGGGAGTGTTTGATGGGACAGTGTAGAGGGAGCTTTACTCTGTATCTAACCCGTGCTGTACCTGCCCTGGGAGTGTTTGATGGGACAGTGTAGAGGGAGCTTTACTCTGTATCTAACCCTGTACCTGCCCCTGGGAGTGTTTGATGGGACAGTGTAGAGGGAGCTTTACTCTGTATCTAACCTGTGTGATGACTCTTTTTCAGATATACGTACGGGAAGCCAACAATAGGACAGATTAAGGGGACAGTTTGTCTGATCCACAGCTATTTCTCTGATCAGTCTAACATTTGCCAACAGGTGTTTGGTGAGGTGAGTGCAACAGAGCAAACCCCTCACTGGTCTCTCCGAAGACTGGTGACTCGCGGGTGTTGTGGCGCCAGGTGGGGTGGGGGTGGTGGTAGCATTCTGGGGTTGTGGGGGAAGGGGAGGGAATCGCAAGGTTTCCTTGTAGGGTCTCAGGTGTCGGCCCTGGAACAGAGGGAACCTCTCTCGCACCTGAGGTGGAAGCTCGTTGATTCGAGCCATAGTCCAGAGACTGGAGCACGTGATCCAGACCTGCCATCCCAGTGTCAGAATGCTGCACTGTCGGAGGGTCAGTACTGAGGGAGTGCTGCACTGTCGGAGGGTCAGTACTGAGGGAGCGCTGCACTGTCGGAGGGTCAGTGCTGAGGGAGCGCTGCACTGTCGGAGGGTCAGTACTGAGGGAGCGCTGCACTGTCGGAGGGTCAGTACTGAGGGAGCGCTGCACTGTCGGAGGGTCAGTACTGAGGGAGCGCTGCAATGTCAGAAGGTCAGTACTGAGGGAGCGCTGCAATGTCAGAAGGTCAGTACTGAGGGAGTGCTGCACTGTCGGAGGGTCAGTACTGAGGGAGCGCTGCAATGTCAGAAGGTCAGTACTGAGGGAGCGCTGCAATGTCAGAAGGTCAGTACTGAGGGAGCGCTGCACTGTCGGAGGGTCAGTACTGAGGGAGCGCTGCACTGTCGGAGGGTCAGTACTGAGGGAGAGCTGCACTGTCGGAGGGTCAGTACTGAGGGAGAGCTGCACTGTCGGAGGGTCAGTACTGAGGGAGCGCTGCACTGTCGGAGGGTCAGTACTGAGGGAGTGCTGCACTGTCGGAGGGTCAGTGCTGAGGGAGTGCTGCACTGTCGGAGGGTCAGTACTGAGTGAGCGCTGCAATGTCAGAAGGTCAGTACTGAGGGAGTGCTGCACTGTCGGAGGGTCAGTACTGAGGGAGCGCTGCACTGTCCGAGGGTCAGTACTGAGGGAGCGCTGCACTGTCGGAGGGTCAGTGCTGAGAGAGAGCTGCACTGTCGGAGGGTCAGTACTGAGGGAGCGCTGCACTGTCGGAGGGTCAGTACTGAGGGAGCGCTGCACTGTCGGAGGGTCAGTACTGAGGGAGCGCTGCACTGTCGGAGGGTCAGTGCTGAGGGAGCGCTGCACTGTCGGAGGGTCAGTGCTGAGGGAGCGCTGCACTGTCGGAGGGTCAGTACTGAGGGAGCGCTGCACTGTCGGAGGGTCAGTACTGAGGGAGCGCTGCACTGTCGGAGGGTCAGTGCTGAGGGAGCGCTGCAATGTCAGAAGGTCAGTACTGAGGGAGCGCTGCACTGTCGGAGGGTCAGTACTGAGGGAGCGCTGCACTGTCCGAGGGTCAGTACTGAGGGAGCGCTGCACTGTCGGAGGGTCAGTACTGAGGGAGTGCTGCACTGTCGGAGGGTCAGTACTGAGGGAGTGCTGCACTGTCGGAGGGTCAGTACTGAGGGAGTGCTGCACTGTCGGAGGGTCAGTACTGAGGGAGCGCTGCAATGTCAGAAGGTCAGTACTGAGGGAGCGCTGCACTGTCGGAGGGTCAGTACTGAGGGAGCGCTGCACTGTCCGAGGGTCAGTACTGAGGGAGCGCTGCACTGTCGGAGGGTCAGTGCTGAGAGAGAGCTGCACTGTCGGAGGGTCAGTGCTGAGGGAGCGCTGCAATGTCAGAAGGTCAGTACTGAGGGAGCGCTGCACTGTCGGAGGGTCAGTACTGAGGGAGCGCTGCACTGTCCGAGGGTCAGTACTGAGGGAGCGCTGCACTGTCGGAGGGTCAGTGCTGAGAGAGAGCTGCACTGTCGGAGGGTCAGTACTGAGGGAGCGCTGCACTGTCGGAGGGTCAGTACTGAGGGAGCGCTGCACTGTCGGAGGGTCAGTACTGAGGGAGCGCTGCACTGTCGGAGGGTCAGTGCTGAGGGAGCGCTGCACTGTCGGAGGGTCAGTACTGAGGGAGCGCTGCACTGTCGGAGGGTCAGTACTGAGGGAGCGCTGCAATGTCAGAAGGTCAGTACTGAGGGAGCGCTGCAATGTCAGAAGGTCAGTACTGAGGGAGTGCTGCACTGTCGGAGGGTCAGTACTGAGGGAGCGCTGCAATGTCAGAAGGTCAGTACTGAGGGAGCGCTGCAATGTCAGAAGGTCAGTACTGAGGGAGCGCTGCACTGTCGGAGGGTCAGTACTGAGGGAGCGCTGCACTGTCGGAGGGTCAGTACTGAGGGAGAGCTGCACTGTCGGAGGGTCAGTACTGAGGGAGAGCTGCACTGTCGGAGGGTCAGTACTGAGGGAGCGCTGCACTGTCGGAGGGTCAGTACTGAGGGAGTGCTGCACTGTCGGAGGGTCAGTGCTGAGGGAGTGCTGCACTGTCGGAGGGTCAGTACTGAGTGAGCGCTGCAATGTCAGAAGGTCAGTACTGAGGGAGTGCTGCACTGTCGGAGGGTCAGTACTGAGGGAGCGCTGCACTGTCCGAGGGTCAGTACTGAGGGAGCGCTGCACTGTCGGAGGGTCAGTACTGAGGGAGCGCTGCACTGTCGGAGGGTCAGTACTGAGGGAGCACTGCACTGTCGGAGGGTCATTACTGAGGGAGTGCTGCACTGTCGGAGAGTCAGTACAGAGGGAGTGCTGCACTGTCGGAGGGTCAGTACTGAGGGAGTGCTGCACTGTCGGAGGGTCAGTACTGAGGGAGTGCTGCACTGTCGGAGGGTCAGTACTGAGGGAGCGCTGCACTGTCGGAGGGTCAGTACTGAGGGAGCGCTGCACTGTCGGAGGGTCAGTACTGAGGGAGCGCTGCACTGTCGGAATACTACTGTCCCTCATAAGCTTGTCCCTCTGTCTCTCTCAGGCTGACTCCAATGGCTGCCTGTCCGGAGACCTCTCCACCGCAATATTCCACCTCAAGAGGCGACGATATAATCGAGGCATTCTTGCCCGGTTTGTACTGAAGGAGGATGGAACAGGTTGGTGGGGGATTGACTGATCTGTCCTTTCTCTCTCTCTCTTTTACTGTCTCACTCTCTGTTTCTCTCACGATCTCACTGTCTCTCTCTCTCTCTCTCTTTTCTCTCTCTTTCTCTCTCTCTCTCACTCTCTCTCACTCTCTGTCTCTCTCACTATCTCACTCTCTGTCTCTGTTTCTCTCTGTCTCGCTCACTCTCTGTTTCTCTCACGATCTCAGTCTCTCTGTCTCTCTCTCTCTAATTATCTCACTCTCTGTCTCTGTCTCTCTCTAATTATCTTACTCTCTGTCTCTCTCTGTATCTCGCTGTCTCTCTCACACTATCTCAATCTCTGTCTCTCTCTCTGTGTCTCACTCTTTCTGTCTCCCTCTGTCTCTCTCGCTATCTCACTCTCTGTCACTCTCTGTCTCTCTTTCTCCCTGTCTCTGTCTCTCTCACTATCTCTCTCTTTGTTTCCATGTCACTCTCTCCCCTCTATTTCTCTGCCTCACTCTCTGTCTGTCTCTGTCTCTCTCTCTCTCTCTCTCACTACCTTACTCTCACTATCTCACTCACTGTCTCTTGATCTCTTTTTCTTTCTCTTTTTCTCATTCTCTGTCAGTCTCTCTGTCTCTCTGCCTCTCGCTGTTTCTCCCTCTCTCTCTCTCTCACTATCTCACTCTCTCTCTCTCTCACACTATCTCACTCTTTGTCTCTCTCACTATCCCACTCTCTGTCTCTCTCACTCTCTGTCTCTCACACTCTCTGTCTCTCTCACTCTCTGTCTCTCTCACTCTCTGTCTCTCTCATTATCTCACTCTCTGTCTCTCTCACTATCTCACTCTCTGTCACTGTCTCTCTCACTCTCTGTCTCTCTCACTATCTCACTCTCTCTCTCTCTCTCTCTCTATTTCTCGCTTTCTGTCTTTCTCACTATCTCATCTCTGCCTCTCTCTACCTCACTTTCGGTCTGTCTCTGTTTCTCTCTCTCTCACACTATCTCACTCTTTGTCACCCTCATTATCTCACTCTCTGTCTCTCCCACTATCTCACTCTCTGTCTCTCTCTCTCTCTGTCTCTCCCACTATCTCACTCTCTGTCTCTCTCTCTGTGTCTCTCCCACTATCTCACTCTCTGTCTCTCCCACTATCTCACTCTCTGTCTCTCTCTGTCTCTCTCACTATCTCACTCTCTGCGACTCTGTCTCTCTCCCTAGCTCACTCTCTGTCTCTCTCTCCCTCTGTCTCTCTCATTATCGCACTCTCTGTCTCTCTTTCTCTCTGTCTCTGTCTCTCTCACTATCTCTCTCTTTGTTTCCCTGTCACTCTCTCCCCTCTCTCTCTGCCTCAATCTTTGGCTCTTTCTGTCTCTATCTCTCTCTCACTTCCTTACTCTCACTATCTCACTCTGTTTCTTGCTCTCTGTTTCTTTCTCTGTTTCTCACTTTCTGTCAGTCTCTCTGTCTCTCTCTCTGTCTCTCAGTCGCTCTCACTATCTCACTCTCTGTCTCTCTCACTATCTCACTCTCTGTCTCTCTCACTATCTCACTCTCTGTCTCTCTCACTATCTCACTCTCTGTCTCTCTCTCTCTCTCTTTCCATTTCTCTCTCTCACGATCTCACTCTTTGTCTCTCTCACTATCTCAATCTCTGTCTCTCTCTAAGGATGCATCTCATTCCCCCACTCAGTCCCTGATATCACTCTATAAGCGCCCCTCTCATTCCCCACTCAGTCCCTTATCCCCTTCTATAAGGACCCCTCTCATTCCCCACTCAATCCCTTATCCCCCTCTATAAGGACCCCTCTCATTCCCCCCTCAGTCCCTTATCCCCTTCTATAAGGACCCCTCTCATTCCCCCCTCAGTCCCTTATCCCCCTCTATAAGATTTAGGGTTGCCCACAATTCCCACCTTCAACAATTCCAGCTCTACTCTTTAATGGGATTTCCATTTGTCTCTTTGAACTTGTTACTTGTTTAAAAACTCTTTTAACATCTTCCAATTCTGGAAGGAATGGTCATCGACCTGAAATGTTAACTCTCGTCCTTTCTCCGCAGCTGCTGCCTGACTCGCTGAGCCTCAGCAGCATTTACTGTTCTTATTCCCATTATGTTAATAGCCTCTTCCTGCCCTCCCTGCCTCCCAGGTATTGAGATGGAGCGATCGGCTACTTGTACAGTCACCATGGAAGTCGTTAAGATCAATTTTGAGGAAGCAGAGGCTTATTTCAAGAAAGGAATTCCCTACACTGGGCAGGTACGATTAAGATAGAAAGTAGCTAACTCTCCTCGGACAACATTTGACCAATCCCCTGTTTATCAACAGCTGAGGATTCAATACTCGACAGGACGAGCACTCCCAAATGCAACACTCTACATCTTCAGTTCAGTGAGTCCGGGGGCACAGAAAGTGATGACAGATCAGAACGGCATCTGGAATTTCTCGCTCGATACTTCCTCCTGGAGCTTAGATCGTGTCTCCATCACGGTGAGTGAGAGTCTGGGGGCAGGCTACGGAGAGAAGAGGGTAGAAGGGACTGAGTGGGGAATGAGAGCGGTCCTTACAGAGGAGTATAAGGGACTGAACGGGGCAGTGAGAGCGGTCCTTATAGAGGGATATACAGGACTGATTGGGAAATGAGAGTGGGCCTTCCAGAGGGGTATACAGGACTGTTTGGGGAATGGTAGGGGTCCTTATAGAGGGGTATAAGGGACTGAGTGGGGAATGGGAGGGGACCTTATACAGGGGTACAATGGACAGGGTGGGGAATGAGAGGGGTCCTTATCGAGGGGTATACAGGACTGATTGGGGAATGAGAGGGGTCCTTATCGAGGGATATAAGGGACTGAGTGGGGAATGAGAGGGGTCCCTATCGAGGGGTATAAGGGATGGAGTGGGGAATGAGAGGGGTCCCTTATCGAGGGGTTTAAGGGACTGAGTGGGGAATGAGGGAGGATGAGGTTGTGGGTGATTTTGGGGACGATCTCTCTCTGGATGGACGGTGGCTCTTGTTGACTTGTTTGCCCTCCCGCTCTCTCTAGGCCATTTATCAGATCAGCCTGACTGACCACTCCCTTGTGTCGGCCTGGAAACGGATCAAGCCCTTCTACTCCCAGTCCAACAGTTACTTTCAGATCCGGAAGCATCAGCAGCAACTCTCCTGTGATACCGAGCTGCAGGTGACGGTCGACTACATCATCAACAGGCCCCCTGTACAGGAGAAGCACGACATGGTTGTGTCCTATCTGGTGAGAAGGTGCCCCTCGTCTTCGAGCTAAACTCTCACCCAATGTGGGACTGAGCCCCGCCGCCTCACCCCCACCCCCGACACACACAGAGCAGGCAAGCCCCAGGCTCCATCTCCGGCCTGTACTATGACCCTCTACCCCCTCCCTGGCACAGTGACCCTCTCCCCTAGCCCTGACCCTGTGACCCTCTCCCCTCCCCTGACCCTGTGACCCTCTCCCCTAGCCCTGACCCTGTGACCCTCTCCCCTCGCCCTGACCCTGTGACCCTCTCCCCCACCCCCCCCCGGCACAGTGACCCTCTCCCCTACCTCAGACCCTGTGACCCTCTCCCCTACCTCAGACCCTGTGACCCTCTCCCCTCCCCTGACCCTGTGACCCTCTCCCCTCGCCCTGACCCTGTGACCCTCTCCCCTACCTCAGACCCTGTGACCCTCTCCCCTAACCCTGTGACCATTTCCACTCTCCCTGACCCTGTGACCCTCTCCCCTAGCCCTGACCCTGTGACCCTCTCCCCTCGCCCTGACCCTGTGACCCTCTCCCCTACCTCAGACCCTGTGACCCTCTCCCCTACCTCAGACCCTGTGACCCTCTCCCCTACCTCAGACCCTGTGACCCTCTCCCCACTTCAGACCCTGTGACCCTCTCCCCACTTCAGACCCTGTGACCCTCTCCCCACTTCAGACCCTGTGACCCTCTCCCCTAGCCCTGACCCTGTGACCCTCTCCCCTACCTCAGACCCTGTGACCCTCTCCCCTACCTCAGACCCTGTGACCCTCTCCCCACTTCAGACCCTGTGACCCTCTCCCCTCCCCTGACCCTGTGACCCTCTCCCCTACCTCAGACCCTGTGACCCTCTCCCCTAACCCTGTGACCATTTCCACTCTCCCTGAACCTGTCACCCTCTCCCCTTTCCCTGAATCTATGACCCTCTCCCCTAGCCCTGACCCTGTGACCATTTCCCCTGACCTCTGACCCATTGACCCTCTCCTCTTCCCTGACCCTTTGACCCTCTCCCCTGACCTCTGACCCTGTGACCCTTCTTCCCCTTCCCCTGACCCTGTGACGCTCTCCTCTCCCCTGACCCTGTCATCCTCTCCCCTGACCTTTGACCCAGTGACCCTCGTGTTAATGATCCCCTTCTCTTTCTATGTACAGGTGATGGCGAGAGGACTGATTGTGAGTTTCGAGCAGAAAACGATCTCTCTCGAAGGTACCGAGAGTTTGAACTTGAGGTCTCTTGATTGTGTATAAATTTCGCCTGTCCCTTTAAACACGCTCCTCGGCCCCCCCACCCCCCCACAAACATTCACTCCCCAAGGGATCTGCCTCTCGCTGGGGTCCGGGTCCTCCAAGCCCCATTCTCCACCTGTGGGTCCCAGACAGGGGTATTCGACTGTGGGAGGAGGCATCACTGCCGAATACCACTGCCTCCCCTCCCCAGATCAGGGCTGGTTCACCCCCTCCCTCCCTAACCCAGGGGGCACTGAAGACCAACAGTAAACCCTAACATTCGCACACTGGGAGCGATCAGCTCTCTCCGCAGATCCCAGGCACAGACCCTGGGATATCCCTGCTCTCTCTCTCTGGGTGGGATCTGCTCTCTCCACAGAGCCCAGGCACAGACCGTGGGATATCCCTGCTCTCTCTCTCTGGGTGCGATCTGCTCTCTCAGCACAGCCTGGGCACAGACCGTGAGATATCCCTGCTCTCTCTCTCTGGGTGGGATCTGCTCTCTCCACAGAGCCCAGGCACAGACCCTGGGATACCCCTGCTCTCTCTCTCTCTCTCTGGGTGGGATCATCTCTCTCAGCACAGTCCAGGCACAGACCCTGGGATACCCCTGCTCTCTCTCTCTTTCTGGACCTAACTGCACTCTTTCCCACACCAGATTCACAGGGAGAGTTCCATCTCCCGCTGCAGGTCAGTGCCGATATCGCTCCTGTCGCCCGCCTCCTAGTTCTCACGGTTCTGCCTGACGGAGAAACTATTGCCGACAGCATGAGGTACGGAATCTCGGAATGTTTCCGGAACAAGGTGAGAACTCCCGACCTCCGATTCTCTCTCTCAGCGATTCTAGTCCGTCCCTCTCTCGATGTCCGATTCTAGTCTCTCTCTCTCTCTCTCTCTGAGTCTAGTCTATCTCTCTCTCTCTCTCTGAGTCTAGTCTATCTCTCTCTCTCTCTCTGAGTCTAGTCTATGCCTCCCTCTCTCTCTCTCCACGATTCTAGTCGATCTCTCTCTCTCTCTCTGAGTCTAGTCTATGCCTCCCTCTCTCTCTCTCCACGATTTTAGTCGATCTCTCTCTCTCTCTCTCTCTCTCTCTGATTCCAGTCTATAACAGTCTCTCTTTCTCTGATTCCAGCCTATCTCATTCTCTCTCTCTCTGATTCTCGTCCATCTCGGCCTCCTCCCGATATCCCCACCATCACAGAAGCCAGTCTTCAGTCAATTCAATTCACTCCACGTGATATCAAGAAACGGCTGAGTGCACTGGATACAGCAAAGGCTATGGGCCCCGACAACATCCCGGCTGTAATGCTGAAGACTTGTGCTCTAGAACTAGCTGCGCCTCTAGCCAAGCTGTTCCAGTACAGCTACAACACTGGCATCTACCCGACAATGTGGAAAATTGTCCAGGTATGTCCTGTCCACAAAAAGCAGGACAAATCCAATCCGGCCAATTACTGCCCCATCAGTCTACTTTCAATCATCAGCAAAGTGATGGAAGGTGTCGTCGACAGTACTATCAAGCGGCACTAACTCACCAATAACCTGCTCACCGATGCTCAGTTTGGGTTCCGCCAGGACCACTCGGCTCCAGACCTCATTACAGCCTTGGTCCAAACATGGACAAAAGAGCTGAATTCAAGAGGTGAGGTGAGAGTGTCTGCCCTTGACATCAAGGCAGCATTTGACCGAGTGTGGCACCAAGGAGCCCGAGTAAAATTGAAGTCAATGGGAATCAGGGAGAAAACTCTTCAGTGGCTGGAGTCATACCTAGCACAAAGGAAGATGATAGTGGTTGTTGGAGGCCAATCATCTCAGCCCCAGGACATTGCTGCAGGAGTTCCTCATGGCAGTGTCCAAGGCCCAACCATCTTCAGCTGCTTCATCAATGACCTTCCCTCCATCAAAAGGTCATAAATAGGGATGTTCGCTGATGATTGCACAGTGTTCAGTTCCATTCGCAACCCCTCAAATAATGAAGCAGTCCGAGCCCGCATGCAGCAAGACCTGGACAACATCCAGGCTTGGGCTCATAAGTGGCAAGTAACATTCGCGCCAGACAAGTGCCAGGCAATGACCATCTCCAACAAGAGAGAGTCTAACCACCTCCCCTTGACATTCAACGGCATCACCATCGCCAAATCCCCCACCATCAACATCCTGGGGGTCACCATTGACGAGAAACTTAACTGGACCAGCCATATAAATACTGTGGCTACGAGAGCAGGTCAGAGGCTGGGTATTCTGCGGCGAGTGACTCACCTCCTGACTCCCCAAAGCCTTTCCACCATCTACAAGGCACAAGTCAGGAGTGTGATGGAATACTCTCCACTTGCCTGGATGAATGCAGCTCCACCAACACTCAAGAAGCTCAACACCATCTAGGACAAAGCAGCCCGCTTGATTGGCAGCCCATCCAACACCCTGAACATTCACTCCCTTCACCACCAGCACACAGTGGCTGCAGTGTGCACCATCCACAAGATGCACTGCAGCAACTCGCCAAGGCTTCTTCAACAGCACCTCCCAAACCCACGACCTCTACCACCTAGAAGGACAAGAGCAGCAGGTACATGGGAACAACACCACCTGCACGTTCCCCTCCAAGTCACACACCATCTCGACTTGGAAATATATCGCCGTTCCTTCATCGTCGCTGGGTCAAAATCCTGGAACTCCCTTCCTAACACCACTGTGGGAGAACCTTCACCACACGGACTGCAGCGGTTCAAGAAGGCGGCTCACCACCACCTTCTCAAGGGCAATTAGGAATAGGCAATAAATGCCGGCCTCGCCAGCGACGTCCACATCCCATGAACGAATAAAAAAAAAAATCTCATTCCCTCTCTTCGATTCTAGTCCATCTCCTCTCTCTCTCTGATTCTGGTCTATCTCAATCTCTCTCTCTGATTCCAGTCTATCTCAGTCTCTCTCTCTCCGATTCTAGTCTATCTCCCTCTCTCTCTCTGATTCCAGTCGATCTCACCCTCTCTCTCTCCGATTCTCGTCTCTCTCTCTCTCTGTCTCTGTAGTCTTTCTCTCTCTCTCTCTCTCTGATTCTAGTCTATCTCACTCTCTCTCTCTCTGATTCTAGTCTCTCTCTCTCTGGTCCTTGTCTATCTCAATCTCTTTCTCGATCTCCGATTCCAGTCGATCTCACTCTCTCTGTCTCCGATTTTAGTCTATCTCATTCTCTCTCTGATTCTAGTTTTCTCACCCTCCCTCTCTCCGATTCTAGTCTCTCTCTCTTTCTTTCTCTGATTGTAGTCTTTCTCTCTCTCTCTGATTCTAGTCTATCTCACTCTCTCTGGTTCTCGTCTATATCACACACTCTCTCTCTGATTTTCGTCTATCTCTCTCTCTCTCTGATCCTAGTCGACCTCTATCTCGCTCTCCGATTCCAGTCTATCTCACTCTCTCCCTCCGATTCTAATCTATCTCACTCTCTCCCTCCGATTCTAGTCTATCTCATCTCTCTCTCTCCGATTCTAGCCTATCTCACTCTCCCTCTCTCTGATTCTGTTCTATCTCTCTCTCTCTCCGATTCTAGTCTATCTTTCTCTCTCTCTCTCTCTGATTCCAGTCTAACTCAATCTCTCTCTCTCCGATTCTAGTCTATCTCATCTCTCTCTCTCCGATTCTAGCCTATCTCACTCTCCCTCTCTCTGATTCTGTTCTATCTCTCTCTCTCTCCGATTCTAGTCTATCTTTCTCTCTCTCTCTCTGATTCCAGTCTAACTCAATCTCTCTCTCTCTCCGATTTTAGTCTATCTCTCTCTCTCTCCGATTCTAGACTCTCTCTCTCTCTGATTGTAGTCTATCTCACTCTCTCTCTCTGATTCTAGTCTCTCTCTCTCTTTCTCTCCCTTTGTCTCTCTGATTCTAGTCCATCTCTCTCTCCCTTTGTCGCTCTGATTCTAGTCTCTCTCTCTATCTCCAATTCTAGTCTATCTCACTCTCTCTCTCTCTCTCTCTCTGTTTCAAGTCTATCCCCCTCGCTCTCTCTGATTTTAGTCTATCTCATTCTCTCTCTCTCTCTTTCTCTGTTTCTGTTAACCTCTCTCTCGCTCCAATTCTAGTCTATCACACTCTCTCTCTCTCTCTGTTTCAAGTCTATCTTACTCTCTCTCTCTCTCTCTGATTCTAGTCTCTCTCTCTCACTTTCTCGCCGATTCTAGTCTATCTCACTCTCTCTCTCTCCAATTCAAGTCTATCTCACTCTCTCTCTCTCCAATTCAAGTCTAACTCTCTCTCTCTGATTTTAGTCTATCTCACTCTCTCTCTCTGATTCTAGTTTAACTCACTCTCCCACTCTCGCTCCAATTCTAGTCTATCGCACTCTCTCTCTCTCTCTCCAAATCCATGTCTATCTCACACTCTCAGATTTTAGTCTATCCCACACTCTCTCTCTCTGTCTTTCTTATTCTAGTCAATCTGTCTCTCTCTCTCTGATTCCAGTCTATCTCTCTCTCTCTCCGATTCTAGCCTATCTCACTCTCTCTCTGCGATTCTAACCTATCTATCCATCTCTCTCTGATTCTAGTCTATCTCACTCTCTCTCTTTCCAATTCAAGTATATATATCACTCTCTCTCTTCGATTCTAGTCTAGCTCACTCTCTCTCCGATTGTTCTCTATCTCACTCTCTCTCTCTACGATTCTAGTCTACCCCACTCTCTCTCTCTGATACAATGTATCTCACACTCTCTTCGATTCAAGTCTAACTCACTCTCTCTCTCTTCGATTCAAGTCTAACTCACTCTCTCTTTCTCCAATTCTAGTCCATCTCACTCTCCTACTCTCTCTCTCTCTGATTCTAATCTATCTCATTCTTTCTCTCCAAATCCATGTCTATCTCACTCTCTCTGATTTTTGTCTATCCCATTCTCTCTCTCTCTTTCTTATTCTAGTCAATCTGTCTCTCTCTCTCTGATTCTAGTCTATCTCACTCTCGCACTCTCTCTCTCTGATTCCAGTCTACCTCACTCTCTCTCCCTCCAAATCCATGTCTCTCTCACTCTCTGATTCTAGTCTATCCCACTTTCTCTCTCTCTCCGATTCGAGTCTATCCCAATCTCTCTCTCCGATTCGAGTCTATCCCAATCTCTATCTCCGATTCTAGTCTATCCCACTCTCTCTATCTCCGATTCTAGTCTATCTCTCTCTCTCCGATTCTAGTCTATCCCACTCTCTCCATCTCCTATTCTAGTCTATCTCACACTCTCCCTCTCTTTGATTCTAGACTATCCCGCACTCTCTCTCTGATTCTAGTCTATCTCACTCTCTCTCTCTGATTCTAGTCTATCTCACTCTCTCTCTCTCTCCAATTCTAGTCTATCTCACTCTCTCTCTCTCCAATTCTAGTCTATCTCACTCTCTCTCTCTCCAATTCTAGTCTATCTCACTCTCTCTCTCTCCAATTCTAGTCTATCTCACTCTCTCTCTCTCCAATTCTAGTCTATCTCACTCTCTCTCTCTCCAATTCTAGTCTATCTCACTCTCTCTCTCCAATTCTAGTCTATCTCACTCTCTCTCTCTCCAATTCTAGTCTATCTCACTCTCTCTCTCTCCAATTCTAGTCTATCTCACTCTCTCTCTCCAATTCTAGTCTATCTCACTCTCTCTCTCTCCAATTCTAGTCTATCTCACTCTCTCTCTCTCTCTCCAATTCTAGTCTATCTCACTCTCTCTCGCTCTCTCCAATTCTAGTCTATCTCACTCTCTCTCCAATTCTAGTCTATCTCACTCTCTCTCCAATTCTAGTCTATCTCACTCTCTCTCCAATTCTAGTCTATCTCACTCTCTCTCTCTCCAATTCTAGTCTATCTCACTCTCTCTCTCTGATTCTAGTCTATCTCACTCTCTCTCTCTCTCCAATTCTAGTCTATCTCACTCTCTCTCTCTCCAATTCTAGTCTATCTCACTCTCTCTCTCTCCAATTCTAGTCTATCTCACTCTCTCTCTCTCCAATTCCAGTCTATCTCACTCTCTCTCTCTCCAATTCTAGTCTATCTCACTCTCTCTCTCTCCAATTCTAGTCTATCTCACTCTCTCTCTCCAATTCTAGTCTATCTCACTCTCTCTCTCTCCAATTCTAGTCTATCTCACTCTCTCTCTCTCCAATTCTAGTCTATTTCACTCTCTCTCTCCAATTCTAGTCTATCTCACTCTCTCTCTCTCCAATTCTAGTCTATCTCACTCTCTCTCTCTCTCTCCAATTCTAGTCTATCTCACTCTCTCTCTCTCTCTCCAATTCTAGTCTATCTCACTCTCTCTCTCTCCAATTCTAGTCTATCTCACTCTCTCTCCAATTCTAGTCTATCTCACTCTCTCTCCAATTCTAGTCTATCTCACTCTCTCTCTCTCCAATTCTAGTCTATCTCACTCTCTCTCCAATTCTAGTCTATCTCACTCTCTCTCCAATTCTAGTCTATCTCACTCACTCTCTCCAATTCTAGTCTATCTCACTCTCTCTCTCCAATTCTAGTCTATCTCATTCTCTCTCCAATTCTAGTCTATCTCACTCTATCTCTCTCTCCAATTCTAGTCTATCTCACTCTCTCCAATTCTAGTCTATCTCACTCACTCTCTCCAATTCTAGTCTATCTCACTCACTCTCTCCAATTCTAGTCTATCTCACTCTCTCTCCAATTCTAGTCTATCTCACTCTCTCTCCAATTCTAGTCTATCTCACTCTCTCTCTCTCCAATTCTAGTCTATCTCACTCTCTCTCCAATTCTAGTCTATCTCACTCTCTCTCCAATTCTAGTCTATCTCACTCTCTCTCCAATTCTAGTCTATCTCACTCTCTCTCCAATTCTAGTCTATCTCACTCTCTCTCTCTCCAATTCTAGTCTATCTCACTCTCTCTCCAATTCTAGTCTATCTCACTCTCTCTCCAATTCTAGTCTATCTCACTCTCTCTCCAATTCTAGTCTATCTCACTCTCTCTCTCTCCAATTCTAGTCTATCTCACTCTCTCTCCAATTCTAGTCTATCTCACTCTATCTCTCACTCCGATTCTAGTCTATCTCACTCTCTCTCTCCTTTTCTAGACTATTTCACTCTCGCTCTCTCTGATTCTCATCTATCTCACTTTCTCTCTCCAATTCTAGGCTATCCCACTCTCTCTCTTTCCGATTCTAGTCTATCTCACTCTCTCTCTCTCCGATTCTAGTCTATCTCACTCTCTCTCTCTCCGATTCTAGTCTATCCCTCTCTCTCTCTCCAATTCTAGTCTATCTCACTCTCTCTCTCCGATTCTAGTCTATCTCACTCTCTCTCTCTCCAATTCTAGTCTATCTCACTCTCTCTCTCCGATTCTAGTCTATCTCACTCTCTCTCTCTCCGATTCTAGTCTATCTCACTCTCTCTCTCTCCGATTCTATTATATCCCACTTGCTCTCTCTGAATATATTCTATCTCACTCTCTCTCTGATCATAGTCTGTCTCATTCCCTCACCCTCTGATTTTAGCCTATCTCTTTCTCTCATTCTCTGTCTCTCTCTGATTCTAGTCCATCTCACTGTCCCTCTCGCTCTGATTCTTGATCTCACTCTCTGTCTGATTCCATTCTATCGCTCTCTCAATCTCTGATTCCAGTCTATCTCACTCTCTGATTCCAGTCTATCTCACTCTCTGATTCCAGTCTATCGCTCTCTCAATCTCTGATTCCAGTCTATCTCACTCTCTGATTCCAGTCTATCGCTCTCTCAATCTCTGATTCCAGTCTATCTCACTCTCTGATTCCAGTCTATCGCTCTCTCAATCTCTGATTCCAGTCTATCTCACTCTCTGATTCCAGTCTATCGCTCTCTCAATCTCTGATTCCAGTCTATCTCACTCTCTGATTCCAGTCTATCGCTCTCTCAATCTCTGATTCCAGTCTATCTCACTCTCTGATTCCAGTCTATCGCTCTCTCAATCTCTGATTCCAGTCTATCGCTCTCTCAATCTCTGATTCTAGTCTATCTCACTCTCTGATTCCAGTCTATCGCTCTCTCAATCTCTGATTCCAGTCTATCGCTCTCTCAATCTCTGATTCTAGTCTATCTCTCTCTCTCACTGATTCTAGTCTATCTCACTCTCTCTCTCTCCGATTCTAGTCTATCTCACTCTCTCTCTCTCTGATTCTCGTCTATCTCACTCTCTCCATCCGATTCCAGACTCTCTCCGATTCTGGTCTATCTCACCCTCACTCTCTGATTCTCGTCTATCACTCGCTCTCTCTGATTCCAGTCCATTTCTCTCTCTCCGATTCTAGTCTATCTCACTCTCTCTCTCCGATCTTCGTCTATCTCACTCTCTCTCTCTCCCGAATTCTAGTCGATCCCACATTCTCCTAATCTCTGATTCTATTCTATCCCACTCTATCTTTCTTTCCGATTCTAGTCTATCTCACTCTCTCCGTTTCTTTCCGAATCTAGTCTATCCCTCTCTCTCTCTATCTCTCTCTCTCTCCGAATCTAGTCTATCCCTCTCTCTCTCTATCTCTCTCTCTCTCCGAATCTAGTCTATCCCTCTCTCTCTCTATCTCTCTCTCTCTCCGAATCTAGTCTATCCCTCTCTCTCTCTATCTCTCTCTCTCTCCGATTCTAGTCTATCTCACTCTCTCTCTCCGATTCTAGTCTATCTCACTCTCTCTCTCTCCGATTCTAGTCTATCTCACTCTCTCTCCGATTCTAGTCTATCTCACTCTCTCTCTCCAATTCTAGTCTATCTCACTCTCTCTCTCTCCAATTCTAGTCTATCTCACTCTCTCTCTCTCCAATTCTAGTCTATCTCACTCTCTCTCTCTCCAATTCTAGTCTATCTCACTCTCTCTCTCCAATTCTAGTCTATCTCACTCTCTCTCTCTCCAATTCTAGTCTATCTCACTCTCTCTCTCTCCAATTCTAGTCTATCTCACTCTCTCTCTCCAATTCTAGTCTATCTCACTCTCTCTCTCTCCAATTCTAGTCTATCTCACTCTCTCTCTCTCTCTCCAATTCTAGTCTATCTCACTCTCTCTCTCTCTCTCCAATTCTAGTCTATCTCACTCTCTCTCTCTCCAATTCTAGTCTATCTCACTCTCTCTCCAATTCTAGTCTATCTCACTCTCTCTCCAATTCTAGTCTATCTCACTCTCTCTCTCTCCAATTCTAGTCTATCTCACTCTCTCTCCAATTCTAGTCTATCTCACTCTCTCTCCAATTCTAGTCTATCTCACTCACTCTCTCCAATTCTAGTCTATCTCACTCTCTCTCTCCAATTCTAGTCTATCTCATTCTCTCTCCAATTCTAGTCTATCTCACTCTATCTCTCTCTCCAATTCTAGTCTATCTCACTCTCTCCAATTCTAGTCTATCTCACTCTCTCCAATTCTAGTCTATCTCACTCACTCTCTCCAATTCTAGTCTATCTCACTCTCTCTCCAATTCTAGTCTATCTCACTCTCTCTCCAATTCTAGTCTATCTCACTCTCTCTCTCTCCAATTCTAGTCTATCTCACTCTCTCTCCAATTCTAGTCTATCTCACTCTATCTCTCTCTCCGATTCTAGTCTATCTCACTCTCTCTCTCCTTTTCTAGACTATTTCACTCTCGCTCTCTCTGATTCTCATCTATCTCACTTTCTCTCTCCAATTCTAGGCTATCCCACTCTCTCTCTTTCCGATTCTAGTCTATCTCACTCTCTCTCTCTCCGATTCTAGTCTATCTCACTCTCTCTCTCCGAATCTAGTCTATCCCTCTCTCTCTCTATCTCTCTCTCTCTCCAATTCTAGTCTATCTCACTCTCTCTCTCTCCGATTCTAGTCTATCTCACTCTCTCTCTCCGATTCTAGTCTATCTCACTCTCTCTCTCCGATTCTAGTCTATCTCACTCTCTCTCTCCGATTCTAGTCTATCTCACTCTCTCTCTCCGATTCTAGTCTATCTCACTCTCTCTCTCTCCAATTCTAGTCTATCTCACTCTCTCTCTCCGATTTTAGTCTATCTCACTCTCTCTCTCTCCGATTTTAGTCTATCTCACTCTCTCTCTCTCCGATTCTAGTCTATCTCACTCTCTCTCTCTCCGATTCTATCATATCCCACTTGCTCTCTCTGATTATATTCTATCTCACTCTCTCTCTGATCATAGTCTGTCTCATTCCCTCACCCTCTGATTTTAGCCTATCTCTTTCTCTCATTCTCTGTCTCTCTCTGATTCTAGTCCATCTCACTGTCCCTCTCGCTCTGATTCTTGATCTCACTCTCTGTCTGATTCCATTCTATCGCTCTCTCAATCTCTGATTCCAGTCTATCTCACTCTCTGATTCCAGTCTATCTCACTCTCTGATTCCAGTCTATCGCTCTCTCAATCTCTGATTCCAGTCTATCTCACTCTCTGATTCCAGTCTATCGCTCTCTCAATCTCTGATTCCAGTCTATCTCACTCTCTGATTCCAGTCTATCTCACTCTCTGATTCCAGTCTATCGCTCTCTCAATCTCTGATTCCAGTCTATCTCAATCTCTGATTCCAGTCTATCGCTCTCTCAATCTCTGATTCCAGTCTATCTCAATCTCTGATTCCAGTCTATCGCTCTCTCAATCTCTGATTCCAGTCTATCTCACTCTCTGATTCCAGTCTATCGCTCTCTCAATCTCTGATTCCAGTCTATCTCACTCTCTGATTCCAGTCTATCGCTCTCTCAATCTCTGATTCCAGTCTATCTCACTCTCTGATTCCAGTCTATCGCTCTCTCAATCTCTGATTCTAGTCTATCTCACTCTCTCTCTGATTCTAGTCTATCTCACTCTCTCTCTCTCACTGATTCTAGTCTATCTCACTCTCTCTCTCTCCGATTCTAGTCTATCTCACTCTCTCTCTCTCTGATTCTCGTCTATCTCACTCTCTCCATCCGATTCCAGACTCTCTCCGATTCTGGTCTATCTCACCCTCACTCTCTGATTCTCGTCTATCACTCGCTCTCTCTGATTCCAGTCCATTTCTCTCTCTCCGATCTTCGTCTATCTCACTCTCTCTCCCGAATTCTAGTCGATCCCACATTCTCCTAATCTCTGATTCTATTCTATCCCACTCTATCTTTCTTTCCGATTCTAGTCTATCTCACTCTCTCCGTTTCTTTCCGAATCTAGTCTATCCCTCTCTCTCTCTATCTCTCTCTCTCTCCGAATCTAGTCTATCCCTCTCTCTCTCTATCTCTCTCTCTCTCCGAATCTAGTCTATCCCTCTCTCTCTCTATCTCTCTCTCTCTCCGAATCTAGTCTATCCCTCTCTCTCTCTATCTCTCTCTCTCTCCGAATCTAGTCTATCCCTCTCTCTCTCTATCTCTCTCTCTCTCCGAATCTAGTCTATCCCTCTCTCTCTCTATCTCTCTCTCTCTCCGATTCTAGTCTATCCCATTCTCTCTCGCTGTGTTTCTAATCTATCCCTCTCTCTCTCTATCCGATTCTATTCTATCCCACTCTCTCCGATTCTAATTTATCCCATTCTCTCTCTCTGATGCTAGTCTACCTCACTCTCTCTATCCGATCCTAGTCTACCTCACTCTCTCTATCCGATCCTAGTCTATCTCACTCACACGCTCTCTTTCCGATTCGAGTCTACTTCGCTCTTTCTCTCCGATTCAAGACTATCTCACTCTCTCTATCTCCGATTCTAGTCTATCTCACTCTCTCTATCTCCAATTCTATTCTATCTCACTCTCTCTCTGATTCTAGTCTCTCCCACTCTCTCTCCCTCTCTCTGATTTTAGTCTATCTCACTCTCTCTCACTCTCTCTCTGATTCTAGTCTATCCCCCTCTCTCTCTCTCTCTCCGATTCTAGTCTATCTCACTCTCTCTCTGATTCTAGTCTATCTCACTCTCTCTCTGATTCTAGTCTATCCAACTCTCTCTCTCTCTCTAACTAGTCTTCATCTCTCTTTCTCTCTCTGATTCTAGACTATATCTCTCTCTCTCTCTCCTGTTCTAGTTTATCTCTCTCTCTATCTCCTGTTCTCGTCCATCTCACTCTCTCTCTCCCCGATTCTAGTCTATCCCTCTCTCTCTCTCTCCTATCCTAGTCTATCTCACTTTTTCTATCTCCAATTCTAGTCTATTTCACTCTCTCTCTCGCTCCGATTCTTGTCTATCTCATTGTCTCCCTCTCTCCCCCTCTCCAATTCTAGTCTATCTCACTCTCTCTCTCCGATTCTGGCCTATCCCCCTCTATCTCTCTCTGATTCCAGTCTATCTCACTCACTCTCTCTTTCTCTGATTCTAGTCTATCTCTCTCTCTCTCTCTCTCTGATTCTAGTCTGTCTCTCTCTCTCTCTTACTGATTCTGGTCTACCTCTCTCTTTCTCTCTCTGATTCTGTTCTTTCCCACACTCTATCTCTCTCCCCAATTCTGGGCTATCCCCCCGCCTCTCTCTCTCTCTCCGATTCTGGGCTATCTCACTGTCTCTCTCCGATTCCAGTCTACCTCACTCTCTCTCTCTCTCCGTTTCTAGTCTACCTCACTTTCTCTCTCTCTCTCTTTGATTCAGGTCTATCCCGCTCTCTCTCTCTCTCTCTCCCTTTCCCTGATTCTCTTCTCTCTCTCTCTCTCCCTGATAACGTTGTCTCTTCTCTCTCCCTCTCTCTCCCTGATACTGTCCATTCTTTCTCTCTCTCTCCCTGATACTGTCCATTCTTTCTCTCTCTCTCCCTGATACTGTCCTGTCCCTCTCTCTCTCTCTCTCTCTCTCTCTCCCTGATACTGTCCATTCTTTCTCTCTCTCTCCCTGATACTGTCCATTCTTTCTCTCTCTCTCCCTGATACTGTCCTGTCCCTCTCTCTCTCTCTCTCTCTCTCCCTGATACTGTCCATTCTTTCTCTCTCTCTCCCTGATACTGTCCTGTCCCTCTCTCTCTCTCTCTCTCTCTCCCTGATACTGTCCATTCTTTCTCTCTCTCTCCCTGATACTGTCCTGTCTCTCTCTCTCTCTCCCTGATACTGTCCATTCTTTCTCTCTCTCTCCCTGATACTGTCCTGTCTCTCTCTCTCTCTCCCTGATACTGTCCATTCTTTCTCTCCCTCTCCCTGATACTGTCCTGTCTCTCTATTTCTCTCTCTCTCTGATACCGTTGTCTCTTCTCTCTCCCTCTCTCTCCCTGATAGTGTCCATTCTTTCTCTCTCTCTCCCTGATACTGTCCATTCTTTCTCTCTCTCTCCCTGATACTGTCCTGTCTCTCTCTCGCTCTCTCTCCCTGATACTGTCCATTCTTTCTCTCCCTCTCCCTGATACTGTCCTGTCTCTCTATTTCTCTCTCTCTCTGATACCGTTGTCTCTTCTCTCTCCCTCTCTCTCCCTGATAGTGTCCATTCTTTCTCTCCCTCTCCCTGATATTGTCCTGTCTCTCTATTTCTCTCCCTCTCTCTCCCTGATACTGTCCTGTCTCTCTCTCGCTCTCTCTCCCTGATACTGTCCATGTCTTTCTCTCCCTCTCCCTGATACTGTCCTGTCTCTCTATTTCTCTCTCTCTCTGATACCGTTGTCTCTTCTCTCTCCCTCTCTCTCCCTGATAGTGTCCATTCTTTCTCTCTCTCTCCCTGATACTGTCCATTCTCTCTCTCTCTCTCCCTGATACTGTCCATTCTCTCTCTCTCTCTCCCTGATACTGTCCATTCTTTCTCTCTCTCTCCCTGATACTGTCCATTCTCTCTCTCTCTCTCCCTGATACTGTCCATTCTCTCTCTCTCTCTCCCTGATACTGTCCATTCTCTCTCTCTCTCTCCCTGATACTGTCCATTCTCTCTCTCTCTCTCCCTGATACTGTCCATTCTCTCTCTCTCTCTCCCTGATACTGTCCATTCTCTCTCTCTCTCTCCCTGATACTGTCCATTCTCTCTCTCTCTCTCCCTGATACTGTCCATTCTCTCTCTCTCTCTCCCCTGATACTGTCCTGTCTCTCTATCTCTATCTCTCTCTCCCTGATACTGTCCTGTCTCTCTATCTCTATCTCTCTCTCCCTGATACTGTCCTGTCTCTCTATCTCTATCTCTCTCTCCCTGATACTGTCCTGTCTCTCTATCTCTATCTCTCTCTCCCTGATACTGTCCATTCTCTCTCTTTCTCTCTCTCTCTCCTGCACTGATGCCTGTTCACTTCTTCCTCCCTCTAGGTTTCCCTCCAGTTCTCTGTCCCTGAGGACCTGCCTACGAGCCACATCAGTCTCGATCTTCAGGCCTCCCCGGGCTCTCTCTGTGGAGTTCGAGTCGTTGATCAGAGTGTTCTGCTCCTCAAGCCTGAGAAGGAATTATCCCGGCACAGCGTAAGATACAAACCAGAACCAGAACCATCCCCAGAGTCAGGAACTGAATTAGTGCTGGACTGAGCCTCACTCAGGGAGCAGGAAAGGCCGAGGTTTCATCACAGGCCTGTGCTCACCTCACCCGGAGACTACAAATCGCCTCAGTGCCTCTGGTTTAAGGAGGGAGTGAATCTGCTCGGGGTTCCTGCTCCTGATCCCTGTCCAGTGACCCCTGGGTTAGGGAGGGGGTGAATCAGCCCCTGGGTTCCTGCTCCTGATCCCTGTCCAGTGACCCCTGGGTTAGGGAGGGGGTGAATCAGCCCCTGGGTTTCTGCTCCTGATTGAGAGGGTGTCGGGCGTTGATAGGATCAGAGGGCGAGGGAGCAGGTGGCTGTTGGGCTGTGACTCCCCCAATGGTGGAATACCATGCTCCAACCCTGCCTGCCCGAACTCACAGGGTGACTGGGGCCACAGACCGGGACAGGTGGGTAGTGAAGTATTCCAGTATCCGGCCGTTTGACGGGTGTTTGTCCCATTATCTCTAGGTTTACTCTTTGCTCCCGGTCCAGGACCTCAGCGGCTACCCACTTCGTATATGGGAGGATTGTGGGGAGTTCTGCGACAGTGAGGGCTCCTGCGCCCGCTCTCCCACCGAACCCGACTCAATCGGAGACGA
>NC_090347.1:49435007-49465007 GCF_035084215.1 Heptranchias perlo
TAAGGATCTTGGAATTTTGTGATAGTTGGAGGGATGGATGGAGTGATGGATGAAGGGTTGATGGTGGGTTGGTTGAAGCGATGGTGTTATGGTTGGAGGGATGGATGGAGAGATGTAATGATGTTTGGAGAGACAGATGGAGAGATGCAGTGCTGGTTAGAGGGATGGATGGAGAGAAGGAGTGATGGTTGGAGGGATTGATGGAGAGATGGAGTGATGAATTCAGGGATGCAGTGCTGGTTAGAGGGATGGATGGAGAGAAGGGTGATGGTTGGAGGGATGGTTGGAGGGATGGTTGGAGAGATGATGGAGGGATGGATGGAGGGATGAATTGAGGAATGGTTGGAGGCATGGAGTGATGGTTGGAGGAATGATGGAGAGACGGTTGGAGAGATGGTTGGAGGGATGGAGTGATGGTTGGAGGGATGATGGAGGGATGGATGGAGGTATGGATAGAGGGATGGATGGAGGTATGGATAGAGGGATGGATGGAGGTATGGATAGAGGGATGGATGGAGGGATGAATTGAGGCATGGAGAGATGATTGGAGAGATGATTGGAGAGATGGTTCGAAGGATGGAGGGATGATTGGACGGATGGAGTGATGATTGGACGGATGGAGTGACGGTCGGAGGGATGGAGTGACGGTCGGAGGGATGGAGTGACGGTCGGAGGGATGGAGTGACGGTCGGAAGTGACGGTTGGAGGAGTGATTTGAAGGATGGAGTGATGGTTGGAGGGATGGAGTGATGGATGTAGGGATGGAGTGATGGTCGGAGGGGTGGAGTGATGGTCGGAGGGGTGGAGTGATGGTCGGAGGGGTGGAGTGATGGTCGGAGGGGTGGAGTGATGGTCGGAGGGGTGGAGTGATGGTCGGAGGGGTGGAGTGATGGTCGGAGGGGTGGAGTGATGGTCGGTGGGGTGGAGTGAGGGATGGAGTGATAGTTGGAGGGATGGCATGATGTTTGGAAGGATGGCGTGATGGTTGGAGTGAGGGATGGAGTGATGGTTGGAGGGATGGAGTGATGGTTGGAGGGATGAAGTGATGTTTGGGGGGATGGAGTGATGGTTGGAGGGATGAAGTGATGTTTGGGGGATGGAGTGATGGTTGGAGAGATGGAGTGATGGTTGGAGAGATGATTGGAGGAATGGATTGAAGTTTAGAGGGATGTAGTGATGGATAGAGGGATGGTTGGAGGGATGGAGGGATGGTTGGAGGGATGGAGTGATGGAGTGATGGTTGGGGGGATGGAGTGATGGTTGGGGGATGGAGTGATGGTTGGAGTGATGGTTGGAGGGATGGAATGATGGTTGGAGGAATGGAATGATGGAGCGATGGAATGATGGAGGGATGGAATGATGGTTGGAGTGACGGCTGAAGTGACGGCTGGAGTGACGGCTGGAGTGACGGCTGGAGTGACGGCTGGAGTGACGGTTGGAGTGACGGTTGGAGTGACGGTTGGAGGGATGGAGTGTTGGATGGAGTGTTGGAGTGATGGAGTGATGGTTGGAGAGATGGAATGATGGTTGGAGGGATGGAATGATGGAGCGATGGAATGATGGAGGGATGGAATGATGGTTGGAGTGACGGCTGGAGTGACGGCTGGAGTGACGGCTGGAGTGACGGCTGGAGTGACGGCTGGAGTGACGGTTGGAGTGACGGTTGGAGTGACGGTTGGAGTGACGGTTGGAGGGATGGAGTGATGGTTGGAGGGATGAAGTGATGGTTGGAGAGATGGAGTGACGGTTGGATGGATGGAGAGACGGTTGGAGGGATGGAGTGATGGAGTGACGGTTGGAGTGATGGAGTGATGATTGGAGAGATGGAGTGACGGTTGGGTGGATTAATCGGGAATTGATGGGTCAGACCCCAGTCCTCCTGCTCCAGGACCAATGATACTGTCTGTTCTTCCCTCAGGATATGGGGCTGAAGATTGTGACAGACACTCACTATCATGCGCCCGTCTACTGTGGAAATGGACCCGATATTAGTAAGGAATGAAGGTTTGGAGCAGCCGGCCGTGCTGAATCAGCCCCTCCCGAACCCCAGGCCAACTGTAGCCCCTAATTGATGAAGAGATTGGGCGACATTCAATTTCAAGGGGAGCAGAAAATGGGTGTTACATACCTCACCCCAAACTGTGGGACTCCTCACCCCCAAACTGTGGGACTCCTCACCCCCAAACTGTGGGACTCCTCACCCCCAAACTGTGGGACTCCTCACCCCAAACTGTGGGACTCCTCACCCCCAAACTGTGGGGCTCCTCACCCCCAAACTGTGGGACTCCTCACCCCCAAACTGTGGGACTCCTCACCCCCAAACTGTGGGACTCCTCACCCCCCAAACTGTGGGACTCCTCACCCCCCAAACTGTGGGACTCCTCACCCCCAAACTGTGGGACTCCTCACCCCCAAACTGTGGGACTCCTCACCCCCAAACTGTGGGACTCCTCACCCCCCAAACTGTGGGACTCCTCACCCCCAAACTGTGGGACTCCTCACCCCCAAACTGCGGGACTCCTCACACCCCAGACTGTGGGACTCCTCACCCCCCCCGGACTGTGGGACTCCTCCCCCCCCCCGGACTGTGGGACTCCTCCCCCCCCCCGGACTGTGGGACTCCTCCCCCCCCCCCCGGACTGTGGGACTCCTCCCCCCCCCCCCCCGGACTGTGGGACTCCTCCCCCCCCCCCCGGACTGTGGGACTCCTCCCCCCCCCGGACTGTGGGACTCCTCACCCCCCCCCCGGACTGTGGGACTCCTCCCCCCCCCCGGACTGTGGGACTCCTCACCCCCCCCCGGACTGTGGGACTCCTCCCCCCCCCCGGACTGTGGGACTCCTCCCCCCCCCCGGACTGTGGGACTCCTCACCCCCCCCCCGGACTGTGGGACTCCTCCCCCCCCCCGGACTGTGGGACTCCTCCCCCCCCCCGGACTGTGGGACTCCTCCCCCCCCCCGGACTGTGGGACTCCTCCCCCCCCCCGGACTGTGGGACTCCTCCCCCCCCCCGGACTGTGGGACTCCTCCCCCCCCCCCCGGACTGTGGGACTCCTCCCCCCCCCGGACTGTGGGACTCCTCCCCCCCCCCCCCGGACTGTGGGACTCCTCCCCCCCCCTGGACTGTGGGACTCCTCCCCCCTCACACTATGGTTCCCCTCCCCTCCCTGCCTCTCGCTGCGTGACCTTTGACACAGTCTAATGACCCTGTTTCCTCTTGCAGTGATGCATTCTCGAGTGGGATATAGTATTTCACCCGAGCCTGTGGGCCCTGCCGTGAAAACTCGCATATACTTCCCGGAGACCTGGATCTGGGATTTGATCCCTGTCGGGTAGGGAGACTGCTACAATTGCCTCTCATTTTACCAGTGAAGTTCTGAAACATTGTCGTGTGTAGCTATGACCTTAGTGGGTCAGCCACTGACCTTTCGCCCTCTGGGTTACTGGGTTAAAGGGCTCCTCTCTCTAATGGGTGACACACTAATTCTCTCCCTCCGATCTCAGTTCCAGCGGCAGTGCCTCCCTCCCTCTCACAGTGCCGGACTCTATCACAGAATGGAAGGGCAGTATGTTCTGTACCGGGGAGGTGGGATTCGGACTGTCGGACACCGTCTCCCTCAATGCCTTCAAACCTTTCTTCCTGGAGCTCGCCCTCCCCTACTCCGTCATCAGGACCGAAGGCTTTAAGCTCAAAGCCAAAGTCTTCAACTACATGACACAATGCATCATGGTGAGTGAGTGGGCTGACTATTCGACTGTGGGAGGGGGCGTGTGCGTGTGTTGAGGCCTCAGTACGGGGATGGAGCCTGCTCTGTGCATGGGGTGACCGGACCCAAGGGGAGAGGCAGCAGCCCAGGGAGAGGACAAGCTCTTCGGAGGAGGGCGGTGAACTCAGTTTGATTGTTAAGTTGCCGTGGGGATGGGAGTCTAATCCTTTCCTGATCCTTTCTCCCCCTCAGGTCCAGGTGACTCTGCTCCAGGCCCAGGGCTTTGAGGTGATGTCCAACCTCAACACTGGACACCAGACCTGCGTCTGTTCCAAGGAGAGCGTGACTTTGAGCTGGAATCTCACCGCCACTGGACTGGGTGAGTCATCTACCCAAGGCCCAGGCTCCGTTCTCGGCCTGTGCTGACCTCCCTCACCCACACAGCTGACTCATAACCGCCCTGTGAGGTGGCCACTCAGAAGAAGGCCCACCAATTTCTCAGGGGCAACAGGCAACAGGCAATCGAGACGGGCCCTGCCAGTGACGAGAATTAATATAAAAATGTATAAAATCATAGAATGATAGAATCATAGAAAGTCACTGCACAGGAGACCAATTCGGCACATCATGTCCATACCGGACGAACATGAGCCGTCCAGTGACCCCTGGGTTAGGGAGGGGGTGAATCATCCCGGGGTTCCTGCTCCTGATCCCTGTCCAGTGACCCCTGGGTTAGGGAGGGGGGTGAATCAGCCCCGGGGTTCCTGCTCCTGACCCCTGTCCAGTGACCCCGGGGTTAGGGAGGGGGGTGAATCAGCCCCGGGGTTCCTGCTCCTGATCCCTGTCCAGTGACCCCGGGGTTAGGGAGGGGGGTGAATCAGCCCCGGGGTTCCTGCTCCTGATCCCTGTCCAGTGACCCCGGGGTTAGGGAGGGGGGTGAATCAGCCCCGGGGTTCCTGCTCCTGACCCCTGTCCAGTGACCCCGGGGTTAGGGAGGGGGGTGAATCAGCCCCGGGGTTCCTGCTCCTGATCCCTGTCCAGTGACCCCGGGGTTAGGGAGGGGGTGAATCAGCCCCGGGGTTCCTGCTCCGAGTCCCAATCCCTCTCACCCCTCTCTGTTTGTGTTCCAGGGACTCAGAATGTGACAGTTCGAGCAGAATCCATTGCATCGGACTCTCTGTGTGGGAATGAGTTGGTGACTGTACCAGTCAAAGGAGCGGTGGATATAATCCAGAAATCACTGATCATCCAGGTCAGAGCAAACCACACAGACCAAGACCACAACCTCACTACAGGGGCCACTCACTCCCTCCTCATACTCCAACCTCACTACAGAGGGGGCCACTCACTCCCTCCTCATAATCCAACCTCACTACAGAGGGTCACTCACTCCCTCCTCATACTCCAACCTCACTACAGAGGGTCACTCACTCCCTCCTCATAATCCAACCTCACTACAGAGGGGGCCACTCACTCCCTCCTCATAATCCAACCTCACTACAGAGGGGGCCACTCACTCCCTCCTCATAATCCAACCTCACTACAGGGGGTCACTCACTCCCTCCTCATAATCCAACCTCACTACAGGGGGTCACTCACTCCCTCCTCATAATCCAACCTCACTACAGGGGGTCACTCACTCCCTCCTCATACTCCAACCTCACTACAGGGGGTCACTCACTCCCTCCTCATAATCCAACCTCACTACAGGGGGCCACTCACTCCCTCCTCATACTCCAACCTCACTACACGGGGCCACTCACTCCCTCCTCATACTCCAACCTCACTACAGAGGGTCACTCACTCCCTCCTCATAATCCAACCTCACTACAGGGGGTCACTCACTCCCTCCTCATACGCCAACCTCACTACAGGGGGTCACTCACTCCCTCCTCATAATCCAACCTCACTACAGAGGGTCACTCACTCCCTCCTCATAATCCAACCTCACTACAGAGGGGGCCACTCACTCCCTCCTCATACTCCAACCTCACTACAGGGGGTCACTCACTCCCTCCTCATAATCCAACCTCACTACAGAGGGTCACTCACTCCCTCCTCATAATCCAACCTCACTACAGAGGGGGCCACTCACTCCCTCCTCATAATCCAACCTCACTACAGGGGGCCACTCACTCCCTCCTCATACTCCAACCTCACTACAGAGGGTCACTCACTCCCTCCTCATACTCCAACCTCACTACAGGGGGTCACTCACTCCCTCCTCATACTCCAACCTCACTACAGGGGGTCACTCACTCCCTCCTCATACTCCAACCTCACTACAGGGGGCCACTCACTCCCTCCTCATAATCCAACCTCACTACAGGGGGCCACTCACTCCCTCCTCATAATCCAACCTCACTACAGGGGGCCACTCACTCCCTCCTCATAATCCAACCTCACTACAGAGGGCCACTCACTCCCTCCTCATAATCCAACCTCACTACAGAGGGGGCCACTCACTCCCTCCTCATAATCCAACCTCACTACAGGGGGTCACTCACTCCCTCCTCATAATCCAACCTCACTACAGGGGGTCACTCACTCCCTCCTCATAATCCAACCTCACTACAGGGGGTCACTCACTCCCTCCTCATAATCCAACCTCACTACAGGGGGTCACTCACTCTCCCCTCATAATCCAACCTCACTACAGGGGGTCACTCACTCCCTCCTCATAATCCAACCTCACTACAGGGGGTCACTCACTCCCTCCTCATACTCCAACCTCACTACAGAGGGGGCCACTCACTCCCTCCTCATAATCCAACCTCACTACAGAGGGCCACTCACTCCCTCCTCATAATCCAACCTCACTACAGGGGGTCACTCACTCCCTCCTCATAATCCAACCTCACTACAGGGGGTCACTCACTCTCCCCTCATAATCCAACCTCACTACAGGGGGTCACTCACTCCCTCCTCATAATCCAACCTCACTACAGGGGTCACTCACTCCCTCCTCATAATCCAACCTCACTACAGGGGGTCACTCACTCCCTCCTCATAATCCAACCTCACTACAGGGGGGGTCACTCACTCCCTCCTCATAATCCAACCTCACTACAGAGGGCCACTCACTCCCTCCTCATAATCCAACCTCACTACAGAGGGGGCCACTCACTCCCTCCTCATAATCCAACCTCACTACAGAGGGGGCCACTCACTCCCTCCTCATACTCCAACCTCACTACAGAGGGGGCCACTCACTCCCTCCTCATAATCCAACCTCACTACAGGGGGTCACTCACTCCCTCCTCATAATCCAACCTCACTACAGGGGGTCACTCACTCCCTCCTCATACTCCAACCTCACTACAGAGGGGGCCACTCACTCCCTCCTCATAAACCAACCTCACTACAGGGGGCCACTCACTCCCTCCTCATAATCCAACCTCACTACAGGGGGTCACTCACTCCCTCCTCATAATCCAACCTCACTACAGAGGGGGCCACTCACTCCCTCCTCATAATCCAACCTCACTACAGGGGGCCACTCACTCCCTCCTCATAATCCAACCTCACTACAGGGGGTCACTCACTCCCTCCTCATACTCCAACCTCACTACAGAGGGGGCCACTCACTCCCTCCTCATAATCCAACCTCACTACAGGGGGCCACTCACTCCCTCCTCATAATCCAACCTCACTACAGGGGGTCACTCACTCTCCCCTCATAATCCAACCTCACTACAGGGGGTCACTCACTCCCTCCTCATAATCCAACCTCACTACAGGGGGTCACTCACTCTCCCCTCATAATCCAACCTCACTACAGGGGGTCACTCACTCCCTCCTCATAATCCAACCTCACTACAGGGGGTCACTCACTCCCTCCTCATAATCCAACCTCACTACAGGGGGTCACTCACTCCCTCCTCATAATCCAACCTCACTACAGGGGGTCACTCACTCCCTCCTCATAATCCAACCTCTCTACAGGGGGTCACTCACTCCCCCCTCATCCTCCAACCTCTCTACAGAGGGTCACTCACTCCCTCCTCATAATCCAACCTCACTACAGGGGGTCACTCACTCCCTCCAAATACTCCAACCTCACTACAGGGGGTCACTCACTCCCTCCTCATAATCCAACCTCACTACAGGGGGTCACTCACTCCCTCCTCATAATCCAACCTCACTACAGGGGGTCACTCACTCCCTCCTCATAATCCAACCTCTCTACAGGGGGTCACTCACTCCCCCCTCATCCTCCAACCTCTCTACAGAGGCCTCACACACTCCCTCCTCATACTCCAACCTCACTACAGAGGGGGCCACTCACTCCCCCCTCATCCTCCAACCTCACTACAGGGGGTCACTCACTCCCTCCTCATAATCCAACCTCACTACAGGGGGGGTCACTCACTCCCTCCTCATACTCCAACCTCTCTACAGGGGGGGTCACTCACTCCCTCCTCATACTCCAACCTCACTACTGGTCCTCAAACATTCCCTCCTCATCCTTCTGTCTCTGACTCTCTTTCTCCCTCAGTCTCCCCCTCTCTCTATCTGTATCTCTCACTCTGTCTCCTTTAATATGTCTCAGTCTCTATCCCTCTCCCTTTCTGACAGTCAGTTTTTCATTTTCACTGACACATCCTCTCTCTCTCTGTCTCTTTTTTTCTCTAACCAACTCGCTTTCTCTCTTTCTCCCTCTCTGTATCTCTCTCCCTCTCTCTATGTCTGTCTCTCTCTCTGTCTCCCTCTCTCTCTTCGTATCTCGCTCTTTCTCTGTCTCTCTGTATCTCTCTGTCTCCCTCTCTCTGTCTCCCTCTCTCTCCCTCTTTCTGTCTCTCCCTCTTTTTGTATCTTTTTCTGGCTCTCTGTCTCATTCTCTCTGTCTCTCTCTTTGTTTCTCTGTCTGTGCCTCTCTATCTCTCTCTCTCTGTCTTTCTCTCTCTCTCTCTCTCTGTCTCTCTCTCTCTCTCTATCTCTCTCCCTCTGTCACTCTATCCATCACTATCTCTGTCAAGCTCTTTGTGTCTCTCCATCTCTCTCTCTCTCTCCTCTCTCTTTCTGTCTCTCTCTCAGATTTTCACTTTTACTTTCTCACTCTCTCTCTTGCTCTCTGTCTGTCTCTGTATCTCTCACTCTCTCCCACCCTCTGTGTGTCTGATTTTCTCTTTCACTGTCTCATTCTCTCTCTCTCTCTCTCTCTGTTACAGCCCGAGGGCACTGAGACAGAATTGACCCTCAGCTCCTTCCTGTGTCCTGCAGGTAAATCTCTTCAAACTCGCAAGTCCTGCTCCCAATTCTTCTGTGAGTGGGGACGGGAGGGTCCCTCAGCATCGGGACTGGGGGAGGGCGAGGGGTGTTACCGCGGGGGGAGGGGTCTCTTATTACCCGGACTGGGGGAGGGCGCGGGGTGTTACCGCGGGGGGAGGGGTCTCTTATTACCCAGACTAGGGGAGGGCGAGGGGTGTTATGGCGGGGGAGGGGTCTCTTATTACCCGGACTAGGGGAGGGCGAGGGGTGTTATGGCGGGGGAGGGGTCTCTTATTACCCGGACTGGGGGAGGGCGAGGGGTGTTATGGCGGGGGAGGGGTCTCTTATTACCCGGACTAGGGGAGGGCGAGGGGTGTTACGGCGGGGGGAGTGGGGGAGGGTCAGGAGGTTGAAGATTGGAAAACATCCCCTCCTCCCCACTCTGTCTGGGAGTGTTGATTCCTTCAAGCCCAGGGTGTGCGGAGAGGAAAGAGTGGGTGGGATGGGGGATTAAGGAGGAGAATAGAGGAAAAATCATTGTAGGAGCATAGAGAGAGAGTGAGAGAGAGTGAGAGAGGGTGAGAGAGAGAGTGAGAGAGGGTGAGAGAGAGAGTGAGAGAGGGTGAGAGAGAGTGAGAGAGAGTGTGAGGGTGAGAGAGAGAGTGAGAGAGGGTGAGAGAGTGAGAGAGGGTGAGAGAGAGAGTGAGAGAGGGTGAGAGAGAGAGTGAGAGAGGGTGAGAGGGTGAGAGAGTGAGAGAGAGTGAGAGAGAGTGAGAGAGGGTGAGAGGGTGAGAGAGTGAGAGAGAGTGAGAGAGGGTGAGAGGGTGAGAGAGTGAGAGAGTGAGAGAGGGTGAGAGAGTGAGAGAGAGTGAGAGAGGGTGAGAGAGTGAGAGAGAGTGAGAGAGGGTGAGAGAGTGAGAGAGGGTGAGAGGGTGAGAGAGAGTGAGAGAGGGTGAGAGGGTGAGAGAGTGAGAGAGAGTGAGAGAGGGTGAGAGAGAGTGAGAGAGAGTGAGAGAGGGTGAGAGGGTGAGAGAGTGAGAGAGAGTGAGAGAGGGTGAGAGAGAGTGAGAGAGAGTGAGAGAGAGTGAGAGAGGGTGAGAGGGTGAGAGAGAGTGAGAGAGGGTGAGAGGGTGAGAGAGTGAGAGAGAGTGAGAGAGGGTGAGAGAGAGTGAGAGAGAGTGAGAGAGAGTGAGAGAGAGTGAGAGAGGGTGAGAGGGTGAGAGGGTGAGAGAGAGTGAGAGAGAGTGAGAGAGGGTGAGAGAGGGTGAGAGAGAGTGAGAGAGAGTGAGAGGGTGAGAGGGTGAGAGAGAGTGAGAGAGGGTGAGAGAGAGTGAGAGGGTGTGAGGGTGAGAGGGTGAGAGAGAGTGAGAGAGGGTGAGAGAGAGTGAGAGAGAGTGAGAGAGAGTGAGAGAGGGTGAGAGGGTGAGAGAGAGTGAGAGAGGGTGAGAGGGTGAGAGAGTGAGAGAGAGTGAGAGAGGGTGAGAGAGAGTGAGAGAGGGTGAGAGGGTGAGAGGGTGAGAGAGAGTGAGAGAGAGTGAGAGAGGGTGAGAGAGAGTGAGAGAGAGTGAGAGGGTGAGAGGGTGAGAGAGAGTGAGAGAGGGTGAGAGAGAGTGAGAGGGTGTGAGGGTGAGAGGGTGAGAGAGAGTGAGAGAGGGTGAGAGAGAGTGAGAGAGAGTGAGAGAGAGTGAGAGAGGGTGAGAGGGTGAGAGAGAGTGAGAGAGGGTGAGAGAGGGTGAGAGAGTGAGAGAGGGTGAGAGAGGGTGAGAGAGGGTGAGAGAGAGTGAGAGAGTGAGAGAGGGTGAGAGAGTGAGAGAGGGTGAGAGAGGGTGAGAGGGTGAGAGAGAGTGAGAGAGAGTGAGAGAGAGTGAGAGAGGGTGAGAGAGTGAGAGAGGGTGAGAGGGTGAGAGAGAGTGAGAGAGGGTGAGAGGGTGAGAGAGTGAGAGAGAGTGAGAGAGGGTGAGAGAGAGTGAGAGAGAGTGAGAGAGAGTGAGAGAGGGTGAGAGGGTGAGAGAGTGAGAGAGAGTGAGAGAGGGTGAGAGAGAGTGAGAGAGAGTGAGAGAGAGTGAGAGAGGGTGAGAGGGTGAGAGAGAGTGAGAGAGGGTGAGAGGGTGAGAGAGTGACAGAGAGTGAGAGAGGGTGAGAGAGAGTGAGAGAGAGTGAGAGAGAGTGAGAGAGAGTGAGAGAGAGTGAGAGAGGGTGAGAGGGTGAGAGGGTGAGAGAGAGTGAGAGAGAGTGAGAGAGGGTGAGAGAGGGTGAGAGAGAGTGAGAGAGAGTGAGAGGGTGTGAGGGTGAGAGGGTGAGAGAGAGTGAGAGAGAGTGAGAGGGTGTGAGGGTGAGAGGGTGAGAGAGAGTGAGAGAGGGTGAGAGAGAGTGAGAGAGAGTGAGAGAGGGTGAGAGGGTGAGAGGGTGAGAGAGAGTGAGAGAGGGTGAGAGAGGGTGAGAGAGTGAGAGAGGGTGAGAGAGAGTGAGAGAGGGTGAGAGAGTGAGAGAGGGTGAGAGAGGGTGAGAGAGGGTGAGAGAGGGTGAGAGAGAGTGAGAGAGGGTGAGAGGGTGAGAGGGTGAGAGAGAGTGAGAGAGGGTGAGAGAGAGTGAGAGAGAGTGAGAGAGAGTGAGAGAGGGTGAGAGGGTGAGAGGGTGAGAGAGAGTGAGAGAGAGTGAGAGAGGGTGAGAGAGGGTGAGAGAGTGAGAGAGGGTGAGAGAGAGTGAGAGAGGGTGAGAGAGAGTGAGAGAGAGTGAGAGAGAGTGTGAGGGTGAGAGAGAGTGAGAGAGGGTGAGGGAGGGTGAGAGAGTGAGAGAGGGTGAGAGAGAGTGAGAGAGAGTGAGAGAGAGTGTGAGGGTGAGAGAGAGTGAGAGAGGGTGAGAGAGGGTGAGAGAGGGTGAGAGGGTGAGAGAGTGAGAGAGGGTGAGAGAGAGTGAGAGAGGGTGAGAGAGAGTGAGAGAGAGTGAGAGAGGGTGAGAGAGAGTGAGAGAGGGTGAGAGAGGGTGAGAGAGTGAGAGAGGGTGAGAGAGTGAGAGAGGGTGAGAGAGGGTGAGAGAGTGAGAGAGGGTGAGAGAGAGTGAGAGAGTGAGAGAGGGTGAGAGAGTGTGAGAGAGGGTGAGAGAGTGAGAGAGGGTGAGAGAGGGTGAGAGAGAGTGAGAGAGTGAGAGAGGGTGAGAGAGTGAGAGAGAGTGAGAGAGAGTGAGAGGGTGAGAGAGGGTGAGAGAGGTGAGAGAGTGAGAGAGAGAGAGAGAGAAAGAGTGGGGGGAGGTTAGGGTGAGATCAGGCGTTCTCTCTCTGGGGGAGGGGTGTTCAAGCTGTGGGAGAATTTTCATGGAAGGGTTATTCGAGCCGGCACTGTGAATGGGATTGTGGGTGATGGGTTGTAATTGTACAGGGTTTGGGGGGTTAGTGATGGCCACATTCAGTATCATTTGAGGCCCCACCCATGATCCACTTGTTTGACCTTGTGATCTGTTACATTCCAGGCAAAACGGTCACAGAGAAAATTCACCTCCAGGTCCCGGAAAATGTGGTTGAAGGATCGAGCAGGGCCTACATCACCGTGCTGGGTTAGAGCCAAACCCCCTCAGATGCTGAATCCCTACACACAGAGCAGGAAAAGCCCAGGCTCCAAATTCGGCCTGTGTTGCGTTACCAGATCTCACCCGAGATTGAGATTAGGATTGTGTTTTTGGGGATTGAGATTGGGATTGTGTTTTTAGTGATTGAGATTGGAATTGTGTTTTTGGTGATTGAGATTGGGATTGTGTTTTTGGGATTGAGATTGGGATTTTGTCTTTGGGATAGGGATTGAGATTGTATTTTTAGCATTAAGATTGGGATTGTGTTTTTGGGGTTTGAGATTGGGATTGTGTTTTTGGGGTTTGAGATTGGGATTGTGTTTTTGGGGATTGAGATTGGGATTGTGTTTTTGGGGATTGAGATTGGGATTGTGTTTTTAGTGATTGAGATTGGAATTGTGTTTTTGGTGATTGAGATTGGGATTGTGTTTTTGGGATTGAGATTGGGATTTTGTCTTTGGGATAGGGATTGAGATTGTATTTTTAGCATTAAGATTGGGATTGTGTTTTTGGGGTTTGAGATTGGGATTCTCTTTTTGGGATTGAGATTGGGATTGTGTTTTTGGTGATTGAGATTGGGATTGTGTTTTTGGGGTTTGAGATTGGGATTGTGTTTTTGGGTTTTGAGATTGGGATTGTATTTTTGAAGATTGAGATTGGGGTTGTGTTTTTGGGGATAGAGTTTGGGATTGTGTTTTTAGTGATTGAGATTGGGATTGTGTTTTTGGGGATTGAGATTGGGATTGTATTTTTGAGGATTGAGATTGGGATTGTGTTTTTGGGCTTTGAGATTGGGATTCTCTTTTTGGGATTAAGATTGGGATTGTGTTTTTGGGGATTGGGATTGTGTTTTTGGGGATTGAGATTGGGATTGTGTTTTTGGGATTGAGATTGGGATTGTGTTTTGAGGATTGAGATTGTGTTTTTAGTGATTGAGATTGGGATTGTGTTTTTGTGATTGGGATTGGGATTTTGTTTTTGGTGATTGAGATTGCGATTGTGTTTTTTGTGATTGAGATTAGGATTGTGTTTTGGGGATTGATATTGGGATTGTGTTTTTGGGATTGAGATTGGGATTGTGTTTTTGATGATTGTGTTTTTGACGTTTGGGATTGTGTTTTTGGTGATTGAGTGTAGAATTGTGTTTTGGTGATTGAGATTGTGTTTTCGAGATTGGGATTGTGTTTCTGGGATTGAGATTGGGATTGTGTTTTGTGGATTGAGATTGGGATTGTGTTTTTGGTGATTGAGGTTGTGATTGTGTTTTGGGGATTGAGATTGGGATTGTGTTATTGGTAATTCAGATTGGGATTTTGTTTTTGGGATTTAGATTGGGATTGTGCTTTGGTGATTGAGATTGGAATTGTGTTTTGGGATTGAGATTAGGATTGTGTTTTTGGGGATTGAGATTGGGTTTGTGTTTAAGGATTGAGATTGGGATTGTGTTTTTGGGGATTGAGATTGGGTTTGTGTTTAAGGATTGAGATTGGGATTTTTTTGGGGGGTATTGAGATTGGGAATGTGATTTTGGTGATTGAAATGGGATTGTCTTTTTGGGATAGAGATTGTGATTGTGTATTTGGTGCTTGAGATTGGGATTGTGTTTTTGGGGATTGTGTTTTGGTGATTGGGATTGTGTTTTTGGGGATAGAGTTTGGGATTGTGTTTTTAGTGATTGAGATTGGGATTGTGTTTTTGGGGATTGAGATTGGGATTGTATTTTTGAGGATTGAGATTGGGATTGTGTCTTTGGGGTTTGAGATTGGGATTCTCTTTTTGGGATTGAGATTGGGATTGTGTTTTTGGGGATTGGGATTGTATTTTTGAGGATTGGGATTGTGTTTTGTGGATTGAGATTGGGATTCTGTTTTGGGGATTGAGATTTAGTTTGTATTTTTAGTGAATGAGATTTGGATTGTGTTTTTGGGTATTGAGATTGGGATTGTGTTTTTGGGTATTGAGATTGGGATTGTGTTTTTGGGGATTTAGATCGGGATTGTGTTTTTGGGGATTTAGATTGGGATTGTGTGTTTGGGGATTGGGATTGTGTTTTTGGGGATTGAGATTTGGATTGTGTTTTTGGGGATTGAGATTTGGATTGTGTTTTTGGTGATTGAGATTGGGATTGTGTTTTTGTGATTGGGATTGGGATTGTGTTTTTGGTGATTGAGATTGGGATTGTGTTTTGGGGATTGATATTGGGATTGTGTTTTTGGGATTGAGATTGGGATTGTGTTTTTGATGATTGTGTTTTTGGCGTTTGGGATTGTGTTTTTGGTGATTGAGTATAGAATTGCGTTTTGGTGATTGAGATTGTGTTTTCGAGATTGGGATTGCGTTTCTGGGATTGAGATTGGGATTGTGTTTTGTGGATTGAGATTGTGATTGTGTTTTTGGTGATTGAGGTTGTGATTGTGTTTTGGGGATTGAGATTGGGATTGTGTTATTGGTAATTCAGATTGGGATTTTGTTTTGGGGATTTAGATTGGAATTGTGTTTTGGGATTGAGATTAGGATTGTGTTTTTGGGGATTGAGATTGGGTTTGTGTTTAAGGATTGAGATTGGGATTGTGTTTTTGGAGATTGAGATTGGGTTTGTGTTTAAGGATTGAGATTGGGATTTTTTTGGGGGGGATTGAGATTGGGAATGTGATTTTGGTGATTGAAATGGGATTGTCTTTTTGGGATAGAGATTGTGATTGTGTATTTGGTGCTTGAGATTGGGATTGTGTTTTTGGGGATTGTGTTTTGGTGATTGGGATTGTGTTTTTGGGGATAGAGTTTGGGATTGTGTTTTTAGTGATTGAGATTGGGATTGTATTTTTGGGGATTGAGATTGGGATTGTGTCTTTGGGGTTTGAGATTGGGATTCTCTTTTTGGGATTGAGATTGGGATTGTGTTTTTGGGGATTGGGATTGTATTTTTGAGGATTGGGATTGTGTTTTGTGGATTGAGATTGGGATTCTGTTTTGGGGATTGAGATTTAGTTTGTATTTTTAGTGAATGAGATTTGGATTGTGTTTTTGGGTATTGAGATTGGGATTGTGTTTTTGGGTATTGAGATTGGGATTGTGTTTTTGGGGATTTAGATTGGGATTGTGTTTTTGGGTATTGAGATTGGGATTGTGCTTTTGGGATTGAGATTGAGATTGTGTTTTTGGTGATTGAGATTGGGATTGTGTGTTTGGGGATTGGGATTGTGTTTTTGGGGATTGAGATTTGGATTGTGTTTTTGGGGATTGAGATTTGGATTGTGTTTTTGGTGATTGAGATTAGGATTGTGTGTTTGGGGATTGAGATTGGGATTGTGTTTTGGGGATTGAGATTGGGATTGTGTTTTGAGGATTGAGATTGTGTTTTTAGTGATTGATATTGAGTGTGTGTTTTGGGGGATTGAGATTTGAAATGTATTTTTGGTGATTGAGATTGGGATTGTGTTTTTGTGATTGGGATTGGGATTGTGTTTTTGGTGATTGAGATTGAGATTGTGTTTTTTGTGATTGATATTGGGATTGTGTTTTGTGGATTGAGATTGGGATTGTGTTTTTGATGATTGTGTTTTTGGCATTTGGGATTGTGTTTTTGGTGATTGAGTGTAGGATTGCGTTTTGGTGATTGAGATTGTGTTTTCGAGATTGAGATTGGGATTGCGTTTCTGTGATTGAGATTGGGATTATGTTTTCTGGATTGAGATTGGGATGGTGTTTTTGGTGATTGAGGTTGTGATTGTGTTTTGGGGATTGAGATTGGGATCGTGTTATTGGTAATTCAGATTGGGATTTTGTTTTTGGGATTGAGATTGGGATTGTGGTTTTGTGATTTAGATTGTGATTGTGCTTTGTTGATTGAGATTGGAATTGTGTTTTGGGATTGAGATTAGGATTGTGCTTTTGGGGATTGAGATTGGGTTTGTGTTTAAGGATTGAGATCGGGATTGTGTTTTTGGGGATTGAGATTGGGTTTGTGTTTAAGGATTGAGATTGTGATTTTTTTGGGGGGGATTGAGATTGGGAATGTGTTTTTGGTGATTGAAATGGGATTGTCTTTTTGGGATAGAGATTGTGATTGTGTTTTTGGTGCTTGAGATTGGGATTGTGTTTTTGGGGTTTGAGATTGGGATTCTCTTTTTGGGATTGAGATTGGGATTGTGTTTTTGGGGATTGGGATTGTATTTTTGAGGATTGGGATTGTGTTTTGTGGATTGAGATTGGGATTCTGTTTTGGGGATTGAGATTTAGTTTGTATTTTTAGTGAATGAGATTTGGATTGTGTTTTGGGGGATTTAGATTGGGATTGTGCTTTTGGGATTGAGATTGAGATTGTGTTTTTGGGGATTTAGATTGGGATTGTGCTTTTGGGATTGAGATTGTGTTTTTGGTGATTGAGTTTGGGATTTTGTTTTTGGTGATTGAGATTGGGATTGTGTGTTTGGGGATTGAGATTGGGATTGTGTTTTTGGGATTGAGATTGGGATTGTGTTTTGAGGATTGAGATTGTGTTTTTAGTGATTGATATTGAGTGTGTGTTTTGGGGGATTGAGATTCAGAATGTGTTTTTGGTGAATGAGATTGGGATTGTGTTTTTGTGATTGTGATTGGGATTGTGTTTTTAGTGATTGAGATTGCGATTGTGTTTTTTGTGATCGAGATTAGGATTGTGTTTTGGGGATTGAGGTTGGGATTGTGTTTTTGGTGATTGAGATTGGGATTGTGTTTTGGGGATTGAGATTTAGTTTGTATTTTTAGTGAATGAGATTTGGATTGTGTTTTTGGGTATTGAGATTGGGATTGTGTTTTTGGGTATTGAGATTGGGATTGTGTTTTGGGGGGTTTAGATTGGGATTGTGCTTTTGGGATTGAGATTGAGATTGTGTTTTTGGTGATTGAGTTTGGGATTGTGTTTTTGGTGATTGAGATTTGGATTGTGTTTTTGGTGATTGAGATTGGGATTGTGTTTTTAGGGATTGAGATTGGGATTGTGTTTTTGGGATTGAGATTGGGATTGTGTTTTGAGGATTGAGATTGTGTTTTTAGTGATTGATATTGAGTGTGTGTTTTGGGGGATTGAGATTCGGAATGTGTTTTTGGTGATTGAGATTGGGATTGTGTTTTTGTGATTGGGATTGGGATTATGTTTTTGGTGATTGAGATTGCGATTGTGTTTTTTGTGATTGAGATTAGGATTGTGTTTTGGGGATTGATATTGGGATTGTGTTTTTGGGATTGAGATTGGGATTGTGTTTTTGATGATTGTGTTTTTGGCATTTGGGATTGTGTTTTTGGTGATTGAGTGTAGGATTGCGTTTTGGTGATTGAGATTGTGTTTTCGAGATTGAGATTGGGATTGTGTTTTGTGGATTGATATTGGGATTGTGTTTTGTGGATTGAGATTGGGATTGTGTTTTGGGGATTGAGATTGGGATTGTGTTATTGGTAATTCAGATTGGGATTGTGGTTTTGTGATTTAGATTGGGATTGTGGTTTTGTGATTTAGATTGGGATTGTGCTTTGTTGATTGAGATTGGAATTGTGTTTTGGGACTGAGATTAGGATTGTGTTTTTGGGGATTGAGATTGGGTTTGTGTTTAAGGATTGAAATTGGGATTGTGTTTTTGGGGATTGAGATTGGGTTCGTGTTTTAGGAATGAGATTGGGATTTATTGGGGGGGATTGAGATTGGGAATGTGTTTTTGGTGATTGAAATGGGATTGTCTTTTTGGGATAGAGATTGTGATTGTGTTTTTGGTGCTTGAGATTGGGATTGTGTTTTTGGGGATTGTGTTTTGGTGATTGAGATTGGGATTGTGTTTTTGTTGATTGAGTTTGGGTTTGTGTTTGGTGATTGCGATTGAGATTATGTTTTGCATTTGAGGTTGATGTTCTGTTCAGGGATTAAGAATGAAGTTGTGTTTTGGTGATTGAGATTTGAGTTGTGGTTTTGGGACTGAGATTGAGGTTGCATTTTGTGATTAAGATTGCATTGTGTTTTTGGGGATTGAGATTTTAGTTTTATTTTGGGGATGAGATTGGGATTGTGTTTTGGGGGATTGAGATTGGGATTGTGATATGTGGGATTGAGATTGTATTTTGGTGATTGAGATGGTGATTGTGTTTTGTGGGTTTGAGATTGGGATTGTGTTTTTGGGGATTGAGATTGTGATTTTGTTTTTGGGGCATGAGATTGGGATTGTGTTTTTGCGATTGAGATTGGGATTTTGTTTCTTGTGATTGAGATTGGGGTTTTGTTTTGGGGATTGGGATTGCGTTTTGGGGGATTGGGATTGCGATTGTGTTTTTGTGATTGAGATTGGGATTGTGTTTTTGGGGATTGAGATTGTGATTGTGTTTTGGGGTTTTAGATTGCGATTGTGTTTTGGGGATTGAGATTGGGATTTTGTTTTGGTGATTGGGATTGTGATTGTGTTTTGGGGGATTGAGATTGGGATTTTGTTTTTGGGGATTGAGATTGGAATTTGTTTTGGGGATTGAGATTTGTATTGTGTTTTTGGGATTGAGATTGGGATTGTGTTTTTGGTGATTGAGATTGGGATTGTGTTATGTGGGATTGAGATTGGGATTTTGTCTTTGGGATTGAGATTGAAATTGTATTTTTAGCATTGAGATTGGAATTGCGATTTGGGGGATTGAGATTGGGTTTTTGTTTTGGGGATTGAGATTGGGATTTTGTTTTGGGGATTGAGATTGGGATTTTGTTTTGGGGATTGAGATTGTGATTGTGTTTTTGGCAACTGAGATTGTGATTGTGTTTTGGGGATTGAGATTGGGATTGTGTTTGGTGATTGGGATTGTGTTTTTGGTGATTGAGATTGGGAATGTGTTTTCGAGATTGAAATTGCGATTGTGTTTCTGGGTTTGAGATTGGGATTGTGTTTTGTGCATTGAGTTTGGGATTGTGTTTTTGGTGATTCAGATTGGGATTTTGTTTTTGGAATTGAGATTGGGATTGTATTTTTGTGATATAGATTGGGAATCTGTTTTGGTGATTGTGATTGTGTTTTGGTGATTGAGATTGGGATTTTGTTTTGGGATTGAGATTGGGATTTTGTTGACGGGGATTTTTTTTTTTTATTCGTTCACGGGATGTGGGCGTCGCTGGCAAGGCCAGCATTTATTGCCCATCCCTAATTGCCCTCGAGAAGGTGGTGGTGAGCCGCCTTCTTGAACCGCTGCAGTCCGTGTGGTGACGGTTCTCCCACAGTGCTGTTAGGAAGGGAGTTCCAGGATTTTGACCCAGCGACAATGAAGGAACGGCGATATATTTCCAAGTCGGGATGGTGTGTGACTTGGAGGGGGACGTGCAGGTGGTGTAGTTCCCATGTACCTGCTGCCCTTGTCCTTCTAGGTGGTAGAGGTCGCGGGTTTGGGAGGTGCTGTCGAAGAAGCCTTGGCGAGTTGCTGCAGTGCATCCTGTGGATGGTGCACACTGCAGCCACAGTGCGCCGGTGGTGAAGGGAGTGAATGTTTTGGGTGGTGGATGGGGTGCCAATCAAGCGGGCTGCTTTATCTTGGATGGTGTCGAGCTTCTTGAGTGTTGTTGGAGCTGCACTCATCCAGGCAAGTGGAGAGTATTCCATCACACTCCTGACTTGTGCCTTGTAGATGGTGGAAAGGCTTTGGGGAGTCAGGAGGTGAGTCACTCGCCGCAGAATACCCAGCCTCTGACCTGCTCTCATAGCCACAGTATTTATATGGCTGGTCCAGTTAAGTTTCTGGTCAATGGTGACCCCCAGGATGTTGATGGTGGGGGATTCGGCGATGGTAATGCCGTTGAATGTCAAGGGGAGGTGGTTAGACTCTCTCTTGTTGGAGATGGTCATTGCCTGGCACTTATCTGGCGCAAATTGTTACTTGCCACTTATGAGCCCAAGCCTGGATGTTGCCCAGGTCTTGCTGCATGCGGGCTCGGACTGCTTCATTATCTGAGGGGTTGCGAATGGAACTGAACACTGTGCAGTCATCAGCGAACATCCTCATTTCTGACCTTATGATGGAGGGAAGGTCATTGATGAAGCAGCTGAAGATGGTTGGGCCTCGGACACTGCCCTGAGGAACTCCTGCAGCAATGCCCTGGGGCTGAGATGATTGGCCTCCAACAACCACTACCATCTTCCTTTGTGCTAGGTATGACTCCAGCCACTGGAGAGTTTTCCCCCTGATTCCCATTGACTTCAATTTTACTAGGGCTCCTTGGTGCCACACTCGGTCAAATGCTGCCTTGATGTCAAGGGCAGTCACTCTCACCTCACCTCTGGAATTCAGCTCTTTTGTCCATGTTTGGACCAAGGCTGTAATGAGGTCTGGAGCCGAGTGGTCCTGGCGGAACCCAAACTGAGCATCGGTGATTAGGTTATTGGTGAGTAAGTGCTGCTTGATAGCACTGTCGACGACACCTTCCATCACTTTGCTGATGATTGAGAGTAGACTGATGGGGCGGTAATTGGCCGGATTGGATTTGTCTTGCTTTTTGTGGACAGGACATACCTGGGCAATTTTCCACATTGTCGGGTGGATGCCAGTGTTGTAGCTGTACTGGAACAGCTTGGCTAGAGGCGTAGCTAGTTCTGGAGCACAAGTCTTCAGCACTACAGCTGGGATGTTGTCGGGGCCCATAGCCTTTGCTGTATCCAGTGCACTCAGCCGTTTCTTGATATCACGTGGAGTGAATCGAATTGGCCGAAGACTGGCTTCCGTGATGGTGGGGATATCGGGAGGAGGCTGAGATGGATTATCCACTCGGCACTTCTGGCTGAAGATGGTTGCAAACGCTTCAGTCTTGTCTTTTGCACTCACGTGCTGGACTCCGCCATCATTGAGAATGTGGATGTTTGCAGAGCCTCCTCCTCCCGTTAGTTGTTTAATTGTCCACCACCATTCACGCCTGGATGTGGCAGGACTGCAGAGCTTTGATCTGATCCGTTGGTTGTGGAATCGCTTAGCTCTGTCTATGGCATGTTGCTTCCGCTGTTTAGCATGCATCTAGTCCTGAGTTGTAGCTTCACCAGGTTGGCACCTCATTTTTCGGTACGCCTGGTGCTGCTCCTGGCATGCTCTTCTACACTCCTCATTGAACCAGGGTTGATCCCCTGGCTTGTTGGTAATGGTAGAGTGAGGAATATGCCGGGCCATGAGGTTACAGATTGTGCTGGAATACAATTCTGCTGCTGCTGATGGCCCACAGCGCCTCATGGATGCCCAGTTTTGAGCTGCTAGATCTGTTCTGAATCTATCCCATTTAGCACGGTGGTCGTGCCACACAACACGTTGGATGGTGTCCTCAGTGCGAAGACGGGATTTCATCTCCACGAGGACTGTGCGGTGGTCACTCCTACCAATGCTGTCATGGACAGATGCATTTGCGACAGGTAGATTGGTGAGGACGAGGTCAAGTAAGTTTTTCCCTCGTGTTGGTTCGCTCACCACCTGCCGCAGGCCCAGTCTGGTAGCTTTGTCCTTCAGGACTCGGCCAGCTCGGTCAGTAGTGGTGCTACCGAGCTACTCTTGGTGATGGACATTGAAGTCCCCCACCCAGAGTACATTTTGTGCCCTTGCTACCCTCAGTGCTTCCTCCAAATGGTGTTCAACATGGAGGAGGACTGATTCATCAGCTGAGGGAGGACGGTAGGTGGTAATCAGCAGGAGGTTTCCTTGCCCATCGTTTGACCTGATGCCATGAGATTTCATGGGGTCCAGAGTCAATGTTGAGGACTCCCAGGGCCACTCCCTCCTGACTGTATATCACTGTACCGCCACCTCTGGTGGGTCTGTCCTGCCGGTGGGACAAGACATACCCAGGGATGGTGATGGAAGAGTCTGGGATGTTGGCTGAAAGGTATGATTCTGTGAGTATGGCTATGTCAGGCTGTTGCTTGACTAGTCTGTGGGACAGCTCTCCCAATTTTGGCACAAGTCCCCAGATGTTAGTAAGGAGGACGTTGCAGGGTCGACTGGGCTTGGTGTTTTGCCGTTGTCGTGTCCGGTGCCTCGTGGTCCGATGCCGGGTGGTCCGTCCGGTTTTATTCTTATTATGACTTTTCGTAGCGAGATTTTACAACTGAGTGGCTTGCTCGGCCATTTCAGAGGGCAATTAAGAATCAACCACATTGCTGTGGGTCTGGAGTCACATTTAGGCCAGACCGGGTAAGGGCGGCAGGCTTCCTTCCCTAAAGGACATTAGTGAACCAGATGGGTTTTTACGACAATCCGGTAGTTTCATGGCCATCATTACTGATATTTTAATTCCAGATTTTATTTTAATTAATTGAATTTAAATTCGCCAGCTGCCGTGGCGGGATTTGAACTCATGACTCTGGATTTTAGTCCAGGCCTCTGGATTACTAGCCCAGTAACATAACCACTATGCTACCGTACCCGGATTGGGATTGTGTTTTGGGATTGAGATTGGGATTGTGTTTTTGGGGATTGAGGCTGGGATTGTGCTTTTGGTGATTTAGATTGAGAATTTGTTCTGGTGATTGAGTTTGGGATTGTGTTTTTGTGTATTGAGATTGCGATTGTGTTTTCGCGATTGAGATTGGGGTTGTGTTTTTGGGGATTGAGATTGGGATTGTGTTTTTGGGATTGAGATTGGCCTTATGTTTTGGGGGTTGTATTTTGGGTTTGGAATTAAGGTTTTATTTTGGTGTTGAGGTTATATTTTGTGATTGAGATTAAGTTGTGTTTTGTGGATTGGGATTGTGTCTTTTGAGGGTGTTTTTTCAAAATTGATATTGGGGTTGTGTTTTGGGATTGAATTTGCTGTTGTATTTTTTCATTGAGATTGGAGTTTAGTTTTGTGGATTGGGATTGTGTTTGGGGGATTGGATTGTGTTTTGGGGATTAAGATTGAGGTTGTGTTTTGCGGATTGGGATTGTGTTTTGGTAATTGAGATTGAGGTTGTATTTTTGGGATTGAGATTGAGGTTGTATTTTGGGGATTGAGATAGTGATTGTGTTTTGGGGATTGAGATTGGAGTTGTGTTCTGGGGATTGAGGTTGGCGTTGTGTTTTGGGAATGAGATTGGTGTGTTTTGCGGATTGTGATGGGTTGTGTCACACAGATAAAGATTGAGATTGTCTTTAGGGATTGAGATTTGTTTACGTTTTTGGGATTGGGATTGTGCCTTTGGGGATTATGATCAAGGTATTTTCAAAATTGATATTGGGGTCTCTTTTGGGTTTGAATTTCTAGTTGTAATTTGTAATTGAAATTCGGGTTTAGTTTTGGGAATTGGGATTGTGTTTTGGGAATTGGGATTGTGTTTTGAGGATTGGGATTGTGTTTTGGGGATTGCGATTGGAGTTGAGTTTTGGGGATTGCGATTGGGATTGTATTTTGGTATTGACATTGAGATTTTGTTTCAGGATTGAAATTAACATTATGTTTTGGGATTGAGATTGTGGTTGTGTTTAAGGGATCGCGATTGAGGTTGTACTTGGGGATTGAGATTAGTGTTGTATTTTGGCGATTGAGATTGGATTTGTGTTTGGGGATTGAGATTGAGTTAAGTTTTTGTGATTGAGATTGGGATTGTGTTTAGGTGATTGAGATTGGGATTGTGTTTTGGGGATTGAGATTGGGGTTGTGTTTTGGGGATTGAGATTGGGGTTGTGTTTAGGTGATTGAGATTGGGATTGTGTTTAGGTGATTGAGATTGGGATTGTGTTTTGGGGATTGAGATTGGGGTTGTGTTTTGGGGATTGAGATTGGGGTTGTGTTTTGGGGATTGAGATTGGGGTTGTGTTTTGCGAATTCAGATTTGGGTTGTGTTTGGGGATCACAATTTTGTTTCGGGGATTGAGATTGTGTTATATTTTGAGAATTGAGATTGTGATTGTGTTTTGGGATTGAGATTTGGGTTGTGTTTCAGGGATTGAGATTTGGGTTGTGTTTTGGGGATTGAGATTGTGATTGTGTTTTGGGATTGAGATTTGGGTTGTGTTTTGAGGATGGAGATTGGGATTGTGTTTTGGGATTGAGATTGGGATGTGTTTTGGGGATTGAGATTGGGATGTGTTTTGGGGATTGAGATTGGGATGTGTTTTGGGGATTGAGATTGCGGTTGTGTTTAGGGTTGGGTTTGGGTATTGTGATTGGGATTGAGGTTGGGGTTGAGGTTAGGATTGAGATTGAGATTTGGGTTTTGGGATGGTGATTGGGATCGAGATTGGGATGGGGATTGGGATCGAGATTGAAATTGGGATTTAGCTTGAGATTGAGATTGTGTTTTACATTGAGATTGAGATTGGGTTTTGGATTGAGATTGGGGTTGTGTTTCAGTTTGGGTTTGGGGATTGGGGTTGAGATTGAGATTGTGTTTTACATTGAGATTGAGATTGGGTTTTGGATTGTGATTGAGATTGGGATTGGGTTTTGGATTGAGATTGAGATTGGGATTGGGTTTTGGATTGAGATTGGGGTTGTGTTTCAGGTTGGGATTGGGGTTGAGATTGAGATTGTGATTGAGATTGTGATTAAAATTGGGATTAAGATTGGGTTTGGCATTGAGATTGAGATTGTGGTTGGGTTTGGGATTGTGATTGTGATTGGGTTTGAGTTTTGGATTGGGATTGGGTTTGAGATTGAGTTTGTGTTTGAGATTGAGATTGGGTTTGGGATTGGGATTGAGATTAGGATTGGGTTTGGCATTGAGATTGTGGTTGGGTTTGTGATTGAGATTGTGTTTGAGATTGAGATTGTGTTTGGGATTGGGATTCAGATTGGGATTGGGATTGAGATTGTGGTTGGGTTTGGGATTGTGATAGAGATTGAGATTTGTGTTTGTGTTTGGGACTGGGTTTGGGATTGTGATGGGAATTGAGATTGGGATTGGGTTTGATCTTGAGATTGGGATTTGGATTGAGATTGGGTTTGGGATTAAGATTGAGATTGTGGTTGGGATTGAGATTGGGTTTGGGATTGTGATGGGGATTGAGATAGGGATTGGGTTTGGGTTTGAGATTGGGATTGAGATTGGGATTAGGTTTGGGTTTGAGATTGAGATTGGGATTGAGATTGGGTTTGGGTTTGGGATTGTGATGGGGATTGAGAGGGATTGGGTTTGGAGTTGAGATTGGGATTGAGATTGGGTTTGGGATTGTGATGGGGATTGAGATGGGGATTGGATTTGGGTTTGAGATTGGGATTGAGATTGGGATTGGGATTGATATTGAGATTGGGATTGGGTTTGGGTTTGAGATTGGGATTAGGTTTGGGTTTGAGATTGAGATTGGGTTTGGGTTTGGGATTGTGATGGGGATTGAGATAGGGATTGGGTTTGGGTTTGAGATTGGGATTGAGATTGGGATTGGGTTTGAGATTGGGATTGGGTTTGGGATTGGGATTGGGTTTTGGTTTGAGATTGGTATTGAGTTTGGGATTGGGATTGAGATTGGGTTTGGGATTAGGATTGATATTGTGGCTGGGATTGAGATTGGATTTGGGATTGAGATTGGATTTGGGATTGAGATTGGGATTGGGATTGAGATTGAGATTGTGGTTGGGTTTGGGATTGAGACTGCAATTGAGTTTGGGGTTGGATTTGTGCGTCTTTGAATCAATCAGACCTCACTATAAATCGGAATGCAATCATTGTGTATCTCCTGTTGGTGAAGTGTGTGTGATGGCCTCTCCCTGTCTCCTATCTCCAGGGGATATCATGGGTTCTGCGATGGACAATCTTGATGGTTTACTGAGACTACCCACGGGATGTGGGGAGCAGAACATGGTGAAATTCGCCCCTAATATCTACGTACAGACGTATCTGGTTCAAACCAATCAGCTCACCGAGGAAGTCCAGGCCAAAGCGATCAGCTTCCTACAGACAGGTAAGATCACTTCAGGAATATCCGCCTCCAAATGATCCCCACCCCCCAAGTGTTGAGTCTCTCGATGGGTTCATGTGGGTTAGCTCTCCGCCAGGTTCTCGTACTCGGGGACCTGGAGTCAAACCCAGCCCCAGACGGAGAGGATGAAGTGTTTCTCCCTCTGATAGAGACAGGGTGGGTCATTGGGTCACACACTGTGAGTGTGTGGGAGATTGTGTGAGTTTCAGTATGTTTATGTGTCTTAGTGTGTGCACGAGTGTGTATGTGTGTCTCTCTCTCTCTGTCACTCTGCCTGTGTCAATGCCTTGTATGTGTCTGAATCACTATATGTCTATTTGTGTGAATCATTGTGTCTGTATCGGTGTGTCTGTCTGTTTCTCCTCTGTCTGTCAGTCTGTCTGTCTGTCTCAGTCCCTCTGTGTCTCTATCTCTTTCTGTTGTCTCTATCTCTGTGTCTCTATCTCTGTGTCTTTTTCTCTCTCTGTCTCTCTCTCCCTCTCTGTGTCTCCCTCTCTGTGTCTCCCTCTCTGTGTCTCCCTCTCTGTGTCTCCCTCTCTGTGTCTCCCTCTCTGTGTCTCCCTCTCTGTGTCTCCCTCTCTGTGTCTCCCTCTCTGTGTCTCCCCCTCTCTGTGTCTCTCTCTCTCTGTGTCTCTCCCTCTCTGTGTCTCTCCCTCTCTGTGTCTCTCCCTCTCTGTGTCTCTCCCTCTCTGTGTCTCTCCCTCTCTGTGTCTCTCCCTCTCTGTGTCTCTCCCTCTCTGTGTCTCTCCCTCTCTGTCTCTCACTCTCTGTCTCTCTCACTCTCTGTCTCTCTCACTCTCTCCCTCTCTATCTCTCCCTCTCATTCTCTCTCGATCTGCCTCTCTCTGTCTCTCATTCTCTCTCTGTCTCTCTCTCTGTCTCTCTCTCTCTGTCTCTCTCTCTCCCTCGCTCTCTCTCCCTGGCTCTCTCTCCCTGACTCTCTCTCCCTGACTCTCTCTCCCTGGCTCTCTCTCCCTGGCTCTCTCTCCTGCTGGCTCTCTCTCTCTGTCTCCCTCTCTGTCTCTCGCTCTCTCTCTCTCTCTGTCTCTATCTCCGCCTCTCATCCTCTCTCTATCTGCCTATCTCTCTGTCTCTCTCTCTCTGTATCTCTATCATTGTCTCTCTTTCTCTCTCTCTCTCTCTCGCTGTCGCTCTGTCTCTCGTTCTCTATCTCTGTGTCTCTATCTCTCTATGTCTCTCTTTTTCTCTCTCTGTTTCTTTCTATCTCTCTTGGCCCATATCGAGGGATATGGGCCAAGTGCAGGCAATTGGGACTAGCTTAGTGGTATAAACTGGGCGACATGGACATGTTGGGCCGAAGGGCCTGTTTCCATGTTGTAACTTCTATGATTCTATGATTCTTTCTTTCTCTGTCTCTCATTCTCTCTGTGTCTCCACCTCTGTCTCTCTTTATCTTTCTGTGTCTCTATCTTTGTCTCTCTTTCTCTCTCTCTGGCTCTCTCTCTCTGTCTCCCTCTCTGTGTGTGTCTCTCTCTGTCTCTATCTCTGACTCTCCTCTCTCTGTCTCTGTCTCTCTGTCTCTCTCTATGTATCTCTATGTATCTCTATCATTGTCTCTCTTTCTCTCTGATCTCTCTGTCTCTCATTCTCTATCTCTGTGTCTCTATCACTGTCTTTCTTTCTCTCTGTCTCTCTTTTTCTCTCTGTTTCTTTCCGCCTCTATCTCTCTCTTTCTTTCTCTGTCTCTCTTTCTCTCTGTGTCTCTAGCTCTGTCTGTCTTTCTCTCTGTGTTTCTATCTCTGTCTTTCTTTCTCCCTGTGTGTCTCTATCTCTGTCTCTTTTTCTGTGTATCTCTGTCTCTGGTTCTCTTTCTGTCTGTGTCTATCTCTGACTCTCTTTCTCTCGCTGTGTCCCAATCTCTGTCTCTCTTTCTCTCTCTGTGTCTCTATCTCAGTCTCTCTTTCTCTCTGTGTCTCTATCTCTGTCTCTCTTTCTCTCTCTCTGTCTCTATCTCTGCCTCTCTCTCTCTGTGTCTCTATCTCTGTCTCTCTTTCTCTCTGTATGTCTCTATCTTTGTCTCTCTATCTCTGTCTCTCTCTGTGCCTCTATCTCTGTCTCTCTCTCTGTGTCTCCATCCTGGTCTCTCTCTCTCTCTCTGTATCTCGCTCTCTCTGTGTCTCCATCTCTGTCTCTATCTCTCTCTCTTTCTCTCTATCTCTGTCTCTCTCTCTCTGGTTCCATCTCCCTCTCTCTTTCTGTGTCGCTCTCTCTCTTTCCGTGTCTCTATCTCTGTCTCTCTGTGTCTCTGTGTGCCTCTCCTTCTGTGTGTCTCTATCTCTGTGTCTCTCTCTCTGTTTCTGAATCTCTGTCTCCCTTTCTCTCTCTGTGTCTCTATTTCTGTCTGTTTCTCTCTGTGTCTATCTCAGTCTCTCTTTCACTCTGTCTCTATCTCTTTCTCTCTTTCTCTCTGTGTCTCTATCTCTATCTCTCTTTCACTCTCTGACTGTCTTTCTCTCTGTGTCTCTATCTCTGTCTCTCATTCTCTCTCTATCTGCCTCTTTCTCTGCCTCTCTCTCTCTCTGTCTCTATCATTGTCTCCCTATCTCTCTGTCTCTCGTTCCCTATCTCTGTTTCTCTATCTCTGACTCTCTTTCTCTCGCTGTGTCCCAATCTCTGTCTCTCTCTCTGTCTCTCTCTCTGTCTCTCTCTCTTTCTCTCTCTCTGTCTCTCTCTCTGTCTCTCTCTCTGTCTCTCTCTCTGTCTCTCTCTGTCTCTATCTCTGACTCTCTTTCTCTCTGTGTCTCTATTTCTGTCTCTTTCTCTCTGTGTCTCTATCTCTGTCTCTTTCTCTGCCTCTCTCTCTCTCTCTCTCCGTGTTTCTATCTCTGACTCTCTTTCTCCCTGTGCGTCTCTATCTTTGTCTCTCTGTCTCTGTCTCTACCTCTGTCTCTCTCTCTTTCTCTCTCTGTGCCTCTATCTCTGTCTGTCTCTCTCTGTGTCTCTATCCGGGTCTCTGTATCTCTCTCTCTCTGTATCTCTCTCTCTCTGTGTCTCCATCTCTCTCTCTGTCTCTCTCTCTCTGTCTCTCTCTCTCTGTCTCTCTCTCTCTGTCTCTCTCTCTCTGTCTCTCTCTGTGTTTCTATCTCCCTCTCTCTCTTTCTGTCTTTCTCTCTCTCTTTCTGTCTCTCTCTCTCTTTCTGTGTCGCTCTCTCTGTCTCCATCTCTGTCTCTCTCTCTCTCTCTCTGTCTCTCTGTGTGCCTCTCCTTCTGTGTGTCTCTATCTCTGTCTCTTTCTCTTTCTCTCTCTGTGTCTGAATCTCTGTCTCTCTTTCTCTCTCTGAGTCTCTATTTCTGTCCCTGTTTCTCTCTGTGCGTCTCTATCTCAGTCTCTCTTTCACTCTGTCTCTATCTCTTTCTCCCTTTCTCTCTGTGTCTCTATCTCTGTCTCTCATTCTCTATTGTCTCTCTCTGTGTCTCTATCTCTGTCTCTCTTTCACTCTCTGTCTGTCTTTCTCTCTGTGTGTCTCCCTCTCTGTGTGTCTCCCTCTCTGTGTGTCTCCCTCTCTGTGTGTCTCCCTCTCTGTGTGTCTCCCTCTCTGTGTGTCTCTCTCTCTGTCTCTATCTCTGTCTCTCATTCTCTCTCTATCTGCCTCTCTGTCTGTCTCTCTCTCTGTGTCTCTATCATTGTCTCTCTTTCTC
>NC_090347.1:49470007-49482507 GCF_035084215.1 Heptranchias perlo
GTCTCTCTCTCTCTGTCTCTCTCTCTCTGTCACTCTGTCTCTGTCTCTCTTTCTCTCTCTGTGTCTCTGTCTCTATCTGTCTCTCTCTCTGAGTCTCTCCCTCTCTGAGTCTCTCTCTCTGTCTCTCTCTCTCTGAGTCTCTCTCTCTCTCTGTCTGTCTCTGTCTCTTTCTTTGTCTCTCTCTCTCTTTGAGTCTCTATCTCCCTCTCTGTTTCTCTGTCTCTCTCTCTCTCTCTCTCTTTCTCTCTCTGAGTCTCTCTCTCTGTCTCTCTCTCTCTCTCTCTGTCTCTCTCTCTCTCTCTGTCTCTGTCTCTCTTTCTCTCCCTGCGTCTCGGTCTCGATCTCTGTCTCTCTCTCTCTCTGAGTCTCTCTCTCTCTCTTTCTTTCTCTGAGTCTCTCTCTCTGTCTTTCTCTCTCTGTACCCTGTTTAACCCACAATTAATTAGTTCTCTCCCCTCCCCCACAGGTTACCAGCGCCAACTGACGTTCAGACACAGTGATGGTTCCTTCAGTGCGTTCGGGGAGAGTGATTCCGAGGGGAACACTTGGTACCTGTTTCTCCACGCATTCCAGTCACACTCACAAACCATGGGCATCCCCAGTACATAATGAGGGCATGGCCTGGCCTCTGGGGGACTCAGCATCACACACACAGCAGGCAAGGCCCAGGCTCAATCCCAGGCCTGTACCGACCACCCCCGCCCAACACATACACACACACACACAGAGCAGACAAGGCCCAGGCTCCGTCTCCGGCCTGTACTGGGTTAGCCAATCTCCCTGGGTAGTGTCCACACTTGTCCTCAGTGATCCCGGAGCTAGGGAGCGTGTTAATTATCCTGGGTCCCTGCTCCTGAACTCTGTCCTATGAATGGGAAAGTGTGCATTGGGTAAGAGAGCTATATTATGAGAAAGAATGACCGGAGAGATAGAGTGGATAGAGAGAGAGAGAGGGAGGGAGAGAGAGATTGAGAGAGGAGAGAGGGAGACAGAGAGGAGAGAGGGAGAGACAGAGAGGGGAGAGACAGAGATAGGAGAGAGACACAGAGACCGAGAGACAGACAGAGAAAGAGGGAGACAGAGAGAGCGAGAAAGAGAGACACAGACAGACAGACAGCCAGAGAGGGAGAGAGACAAGAGGGACAGGGAGGGAGGGATAGAGGAACCAGGAGAGACAGAGGGAAAGAGAGACTGAGAAGGAGAGATGGGGGAGAGAGAGGGAGACGCAGAGAAGGAGAGAGGGAGTGAGACAAGGAGAGAGGGAGGGAGACTTTTTTTTTACTCGTTCATGGGATGTGGACGTCGCTGGTGAGGCCGGCGTTTATTGCCCATCCTTAATTGCCCTTGAGAAGGTGGTGGTGAGCCGCCTTCTTGAACCGCTGCAGTCCGTGTGGTGAAGGTTCTCCCACAGTGCTGTTAGGAAGGGAGTTCCAGGATTTTGACCCAGCGACGATGAAGGAACGGCGATATATTTCCAAGTCGGGATGGTGTGTGACTTGGAGGGGAACGTGCAGGTGGTGTTGTTCCCATGTGCCTGCTGCTCTTGTCCTTCTAGGTGGTAGAGGTCGTGGGTTTGGGAGGTGCTGTCGAAGAAGCCTTGGCGAGTTGCTGCAGTGCATCCTGTGGATGGTGCACACTGCTGCCACGGTGTGCCGGTGGTGAAGGGAGTGAATGTTCAGGGTGGTGGATGGGGTGCCGATCAAGCGGGCTGGTTTGTCCTGGATGGTGTCGAGCTTCTTGAGTGTTGTTGGAGCTGCACTCATCCAGGCAAGTGGAGAGTATTCCATCACACTCCTGACTTGTGCCTTGTAGATGGTGGAAAGGCTTTGGGGAGTCAGGAGGTGAGTCACTCGCCGCAGAATACCCAGCCTCTGACCTGCTCTCGTAGCCACAGTATTTATATGGCTGGTCCAGTTAAGTTTCTGGTCAATGGTGACCCCCCAGGATGTTGATGGTGGGGGATTCAGCGATGGTGATGCCGTTGAATGTCAAGGGGAGGTGGTTAGACTCTCTCTTGTTGGAGATGGTCATTGCCTGGCACTTGTCTGGCGCGAATGTTACTTGCCACTTATCTGCCCAAGCCTGGATGTTGTCCAGGTCTTGCTGCATGCGGGCACGGACTGCTTCATTATTTGAGGGGTTGCGAATGGAACTGAACACTGTGCAGTCATCAGCGAACATCTCCATTTCTAACCTTATGATGGAGGGAAGGTCATTGATGAAGCAGTTGAAGATGATTGGACGTAGGACACTGCCCTGAGGAACTCCTGCAGTAATGCCCTGGGGCTGAGATGATTGGCCTCCAACAACCACTACCATCTTCCTTTGTGCTCGGTATGACTCCAGCCACTGGAGAGTTTTCCCCCTGATTCCCACTGACTTCAATTTTACTAGGGCTCCTTGGTGCCACACTCGGTCAAATTCTGCCTTGATGTCAAGGGCAGTCACTCTCACCTCACCTCTGGAATTCAGCTCTTTTGTCCATGTTTGGACCAAGGCTGTAATGAGGTCTGGAGCCGAGTGGTCCTGGCGGAACCCAAACTGAGCATCGGTGAGCAGGTTATTGGTGAGTAAGTGCCACTTGATAGCACTGTCGACGACACCTTCCATCACTTTGCTGATGATTGAGAGTAGACTGATGGGGCGGTAATTGGCCGGATTGGATTTGTCCTGCTTTTTGTGGACAGGACATACCTGGGCAATTTTCCACAGGGAGAGAGGGAGAGAGGCGGGGAAGGAGAGAGCTACAGGGAAGGAGAGAAGGAGAGGGCAGAGAGAGGGAGACAGACAGAGAGAGAGAGAGAGAGACATGGGGAAAGAGAGACTGAGAAGGAGAGAGAGAGGGAGAGGGAGAGGCAGAGAAGGAGAGAGGGAGAGGCAGAGAAGGAGAGAGGGAGTGAGACAGAGAGAGAGGGAGTGAGACAGAGAGGCAGAAGGAGAGAGGGACAGGGAGGGAGAGAACCTCAGGGAAGGAGAGGAGAGAGGGAGACAGAGAGAGACAGAGACAGAGGGAGAGAGAGACTGAGAAGGAGAGACAGAGGGAGGACAGAGGGAGAAGAAGAGAAGGAGAGAGGGAGAGGCAGAGAAGGAGAGAGGGCATGAGACAGGGAAAGAGACAGGGAGAGAGGGAGTGAGACAGGCTGCGAAGGAGGGAAGCAGAGACAGAGAGGGAGACGGCGAGGAAGAGAGGGAGAAGGCGAGGAAGAGGAAGGGAGATAGAGAGAGAGAGAGGGAGAAGGAGAGGAAGAGGATGAAAGACAAAGAGACGGAGGGCACGAGATAGATAGAGAGAGAGACAGAGAGAGAGAGAGAGAGACAGAGAAAGAGAGGAAGAGAGACAAAGGGAAGAGATAGATGGAGTGAGTGAGAGACGGAGACCGAGAGAATGGGAGGGAGAAAGAGTGGGAGAGGGAGAGAGAGAGTGAAACAGAGGGGTGGGCGAGAGTGACATAGGGATAGAGAGACAAAGAGAGAAAGGGAGAGGAGGAGAGAGAAACAGAGGGGGAGATGGAGAAACAGAAAGACAGAGGGAGAGAGCGGGAGGGGAAACAGACAGAGACATAGAGAGAGACAAAGAGGGCGAGGGAGAGTGAGCAAGATACAGAGAGAGGGGAGAGAGAGAGGAAGAGAGGGGAAAGAACGAGAGAGGGGAGAGAGAGAGGAAGAGAGGGGAAAGAACGAGAGAGGGGAGAGAGAGAGGAAGAGAGGGGAAAGAACGAGAGAGGGGAGAGAGAGAGGAAGAGAGGGGAAAGAACGAGAGAGGGGAGAGAGAGAGGAAGAGAGGGGAAAGAACGAGAGAGGGGAGAGAGAGAGGAAGAGAGGGGAAAGAACGAGAGAGGGGAGAGAGAGAGGAAGAGAGGGGAAAGAACGAGAGAGGGGAGAGAGAGAGGAAGAGAGGGGAAAGAACGAGAGAGGGGGGAGAGAGAGGGAGGGAGAAAGACAGAGAGGGAGGGAGAGATGGAAGGAGGGGACGGAGAGAGATAGAGGGAGTGAGAGAGAGAGGGAGAAGTAGATAGCAGCAACACCTATGTGTTACTCCGTTGCCCCCCTCTCTCTGCCACACTCCGTCTCACAATCTCTTTCTCTCCCTCTCTCTCTAACCCTCTCACACTCTCTCTCTCTCTCTCTCTCTCAGGCTGACAGCCTTTGTGCTGAAATCCTTCCTCCAGGCTCGGACATTTATCTTCATTGATGATTCCATCCTTCGCCAGTCCACCAGATTCTTCCTCAAATACCGTCTGGAGTCGGGCTGTTTCGCCAGTGTGGGCCATTTGTTCAACAACGCAATGCAGGTAAAGGGGGTCGGGGGTCAGTACTGAGGGAGCGCTGCACTGTCGGAGGGTCAGTGGTGAGGGAGTGCTGCACTGTCGGAGGGTCAGTACTGAGGGAGTGCTGCACTGTCGGAGGGTCAGTACTGAGGGAGTGCTGCACTGTCGGAGGGTCAGTACTGAGGGAGTGCTGCACTGTCGGAGGGTCAGTACTGAGGGAGTGCTGCACTGTCGGAGGGTCAGTACTGAGGGAGTGCTGCACTGTCGGAGGGTCAGTGCTGAGGGAGTGCTGCACTGTCGGAGGGTCAGTGCTGAGGGAGTGCTGCACTGTCGGAGGGTCAGTGCTGAGGGAGTGCTGCACTGTCGGAGGGTCAGTGCTGAGGGAGTGCTGCACTGTCGGAGGGTCAGTGCTGAGGGAGTGCTGCACTGTCGGAGGGTCAGTGCTGAGGGAGTGCTGCACTGTCGGAGGGTCAGTACTGAGGGAGTGCTGCACTGTCGGAGGGTCAGTGCTGAGGGAGTGCTGCACTGTCGGAGGGTCAGTACTGAGGGAACGCTGCACTGTCGGAGGGTCAGTACTGAGGGAGTGCTGCACTGTCGGAGGGTCAGTACTGAGGGAGTGGTGCACTGTCGGAGGGTCAGTACTGAGGGAGCGCTGCACTGTCGGAGGGTCAGTACTGAGGGAGCGCTGCACTGTCGGAGGGTCAGTACTGAGGGAGCGCTGCACTGTCGGAGGGTCAGTACTGAGGGAGCGCTGCACTGTCGGAGGGTCAGTACTGAGGGAGTGCTGCACTGTCGGAGGGTCAGTACTGAGGGAGTGCTGCACTGTCGGAGGGTCAGTACTGAGGGAGCGCTGAACTGTCGGAGGGTCAGTACTGAGAGAGCGCTGAACTGTCGGAGGGTCAGTACTGAGGGAGTGCTGCACTGTCGGAGGGTCAGTACTGAGGGAGTGCTGCACTGTCGGAGGGTCAGTACTGAGGGAACGCTGCACTGTCGGAGGGTCAGTACTGAGGGAACGCTGCACTGTCGGAGGGTCAGTACTGAGGGAGTGCTGCACTGTCGGAGGGTCAGTACTGAGGGAGTGGTGCACTGTCGGAGGGTCAGTACTGAGGGAGCGCTGCACTGTCGGAGGGTCAGTACTGAGGGAGCGCTGCACTGTCGGAGGGTCAGTACTGAGGGAGCGCTGCACTGTCGGAGGGTCAGTACTGAGGGAGCGCTGCACTGTCGGAGGGTCAGTACTGAGGGAGTGCTGCACTGTCGGAGGGTCAGTACTGAGGGAGTGCTGCACTGTCGGAGGGTCAGTACTGAGGGAGCGCTGAACTGTCGGAGGGTCAGTACTGAGAGAGCGCTGAACTGTCGGAGGGTCAGTACTGAGGGAGTGCTGCACTGTCGGAGGGTCAGTACTGAGGGAGTGCTGCACTGTCGGAGGGTCAGTACTGAGGGAGTGCTGCACTGTCGGAGGGTCAGTACTGAGGGAGCGCTGAACTGTCGGATGGTCAGTAATGACAGTTCCTGTCTCTGATCTTGACTTGTTTCTATTCCCTCAGGGAGGAGTCGATGATCACATTTCCCTGTCAGTTTACGTCACCTCGACCTTACTCGAATTGACCAAAACGGACCGTTTGATGGTAAGAGACCTTTGGTCCTGGAGCGTTACGGGGGAGGGCTTGGGTGGAGGGAGTTGGGGGGAGGGGGTTGGGTGGAGGGGGTTGGGTGGAGGGGGTTGGGAGGAGGGGGTTGGGTGGAGGGGGTTGGGTGGAGGGGGTTGGGAGGAGGGGGTTGGGTGGAGGGGGTTGGGTGGAGGGGGTTGGGAGGAGGGGGTTGGGTGGAGGGGGTTGGGAGGAGGGGGTTGGGAGGAGGGGGTTGGGTGGAGGGGGTTGGGAGGAGGGGGTTGGGAGGAGGGGGTTGGGAGGAGGGGGTTGGGTGGAGGGGGTTGGGTGGAGGGGGTTGGGAGGAGGGGGTTGGGAGGAGGGGGACGGCCATCACGACGTGCTGTGACAGACTTGTGTGATGCAAATGCGGCGGAGCGGTGTGACAAACCGTCATGATGGCTTCGTGTGACAGACCGAGGTGTGACCTCCGTGAAGAGGAGAGAGGGATGAAGATTGGAAAAGGCAAAATATGAGACAGGATTAGAGAAACAAGGGGTGAAGAAGGAGATGGTCAGGGGGGGGGGGGGGGGTGGGGACAGGGAGGTCAAGGGGGACAGGGTTTTGAGTAGTGAGCGGGGGACAGGGGTCATGGGGTCAATGGGTGGTCAGTGGGACAGGGGGATGGGGGATTCACGAGTTGACAGCGGGATGGGGAGGGTCAATACTCTGATCAGGGAGACACGGGGATCAAGGGGTGTCAGGGGTGTTAATGGGGGTTCAGGGGTGCAGTGGATTCAAGGGGGGACGGGGGTTTAACGGATGATGAGGGGACAGGGTGACAGGCGTCAAGGGGTGACGAAGGGATGGGGACAGGGAGGACAGAGGGTCAAGGGGTGACGGGGGGGCCAGTGGAGAGTCGCAGGGAAAAGGGGACAAGGGGGTTAACAGGGGGGGTGAGGGGAATAATCTACAGGGGGTTCAAAGGGGGTCAGGGAGTCAACGGGTCAGGGCAACAAGGGGGGACGGGGGATAAGCGTGCAGGGGGTCAGAGGGGAAAGTTTGGGCCAACAGTGAGCGTGACCTCGGCCTTCCTGAACAAACGCAACGAGGCTTTTCTGCTTCCAGGCCGACGAGGTGTACAGAGAATGGGCGCATCAAGTTACAAGCAGGTCACAGGAAGGTGAGTAGCAACGTCCTGCCACAGCCTTGTACCTCACTCCCCGGTCTGGGCCTACACCTCACTCCAGTCCCTCACTCCCCGGTCTGGGCCTACACCTGACTCCAGTCCCTCACTCCCCGGTCTGGGCCTACACCTCACTCCAGTCCCTCACTCCCCGGTCTGGGCCTACACCTCACTCCAGTCCCTCACTCCCCGGTCTGGGCCTACACCTCACTCCAGTCCCTCACTCCCCGGTCTGGGCCGACACCTCACTCCAGTCCCTCACTCCCCAGTCTGGGCCTACACCTGACTCCAGTCCCTCACTCCCCAGTCTGGGCCTACACCTGACTCCAGTCCCTCACTCCCCAGTCTGGGCCTACACCTGACTCCAGTCCCTCACTGCCCGGTCTGGGCCTACACCTGACTCCAGTCCCTCACTCCCCAGTCTGGGCCTACACCTGACTCCAGTCCCTCACTGCCCGGTCTGGGCCCACACCTGACTCCAGTCCCTCACTCCCCAGTCTGGGCCTACACCTGACTCCAGTCCCTCACTCCCCGGTCTGGGCCCACACCTGACTCCAGTCCCTCACTGCCCGGTCTGGACCTACACCTGACTCCAGTCCCTCACTCCCCGGTCTGGGCCTACACCTCACTCCAGTCCCTCACTCCCCGGTCTGGACCTACACCTGACTCCAGTCCCTCACTCCCCGGTCTGGGCCTACACCTGACTCCAGTCCCTCACTCCCCAGTCTGGGCCTACACCTGACTCCAGTCCCTCACTGCCCGGTCTGGGCCTACACCTGACTCCAGTCCCTCACTCCCCGGTCTGGGCCCACACCTGACTCCAGTCCCTCACTGCCCGGTCTGGGCCTACACCTGACTCCAGTCCCTCACTCCCCGGTCTGGGCCCACACCTGACTCCAGTCCCTCACTGCCCGGTCTGGACCTACACCTGACTCCAGTCCCTCACTGCCCAGTCTGGGCCTACACCTGACTCCAGTCCCTCAATCCCTGGTCTGGGCCCACACCTGACTCCAGTCCCTCACTCCCCGGTCTGGACCTACACCTGACTCCAGTCCCTCAATCCCTGGTCTGGGCCCACACCTGACTCCAGTCCCTCACTGGAGGCCCAAAACTACACAGGTGTAACTCCCCAGTTTGCGCCTACTCTGCTCTTTTGTATTTTCAGAGCCTGCGTACCAGTCCGGAGAAGAAGCCAACATTGCAGTGCCGGGGTCCAAAATTTCCGCCAATGAGACAGAGACCTTTGAGGTAAGATGGCTTTGGAGAGGGGAACGCTGCCGGGAGGTGAGGGAGTGGTCGTCATTGTTATGGGCAACGTAGCCATCAGGGAAGGCGAGAAGAGCAAGGAATGATAGTTGTTCACACTGCAGGCCATCACCGGGTGGGTGGGGTTTGGGAGTGAGGGATATAGGAATGAGGAATGAGGGAGATGGGAGGTGGGAGTGAGGGATATGGGAGATGTGAGTGATTGATATGGTAATGTGGGAGCGAGGGCTATGGGAGGTGGGAGTGAGTGATATGGGAGGTGGGAGTGAGGGTTGTTGGAGGTGTGAGTGATTGATATGGTGATGTGGGAGTGAGGGATATGGTGATGTGTGGGTGTGGGATATGGGAGGTGGGAGTGAGTGATATGGGAGGTGGGAGTGTGGGATATGGTGATGTGTGGGTGTGGGATATGGGAGGTGGGAGTGTGGGATATGGGAGGTGAGTTAGTGATTTTGGAGGTGGGAGTGCGGGATATGGTGATGTGTGGGTGTGGGATATGGGAGGTGGGAGTGTGGGATACTCGGAGCTGGGGATGAGGGATCATGGTGAGGTGGGCATGAAGGATATATGTAGCTGGGGGTGAAGGATATGGGGATGTGGAAGTATGGGATATGGGGAGGTTGGAGTGAGGGATATGGGGAGCTGGGAGTGACCGCTATGGGGCGGTGGGAGTCGGATATGGAGAGGTGGGAGTGAGGGATATGGGGTGGTGTGAGTGAGTGATCTGGTGAAGTGCGAGTGAGGGATATGGTGATGTGGGAGTGTGGGATATGTGAGGCGGGAGTGTAGGATACTCGGAGCTGGGATGAGGGATTATGGTGAGGTTTGCATGAGGGATATGTGTAGCTGGGGGTGAAGGATATGGGGATGTGAAAGTATGGGATATGGGACGGTGGGATTGAGTGATATGGGGCAGTGGGAGTGAGGGATAAGGGAGGTGGGATTGAGCGATATGGGGAGGTGGGAGGGAGGGATATGGGGAGGGGGGAGGGAGGGATATGGGGAGGGGGGAGGGAGGGATATGGGAGGGGGGTGTGAGGCTGTGTCTCTGACCTTTCTTCATCTCCCTATTCTGTATAGGGGGGAGTGACAGACGGGGCCCTAGGTTGCCTGAGGAGGGCACTGGATACGGTGAACAGCACCTACACCTTGGCCCTCTTGGCCTACACCTTCACCCTGGCCGGGGACCAGGCCACGAGGGAGCAACTACTACTCAGGCTCGAGGGCCTGGCCATCAAACAAGGTGGGCCTTGTTCAACCGCACTCTCCCCATCCACCTCCTCCCCTCCTCCCCCACAAACCAGAGCCCTGCCTCCCCCTGGAGGATGAGGGGAGGGGCTGGTTATTCAACCATGGGGGGAGGGGCTGGTTATTCAACCATGGGGGGAGGGGCTGGTTATTCAACCATGGGGGGAGGGGCTGGTTATTCAACCATGGGGGGAGGGGCTGGTTATTCAACCATGGGGGGAGGGGCTGGTTATTCAACCATGGGGGAGGGGCTGTTTATTCAACCATGGCGGGAGGGGCTGGTTATTCAACCATGGGGGGAGGGGCTGGTTATTCAACCATGGGGGGAGGGGCTGTTTATTCAAACATGGGGAGAGGGGCTGGTTATTCAACCATGGGGGAGGGGCTGTTTATTCAACCATGGGGGGGGCGGGGCTGGTTATTCAACCATGGGGGCAGGGGCTGGTTATTCAACCATGTGGGGGAGAGGTCATATGTTCAACCATTGGGGGAGTGGTGGGTCCTTCCATCACAGAGGGAGGGTCTGGTTATTCAACCATGGGGAGAGGAGCTGGTTATTCTCCAAGGAGGGAAATGAGGGGCTGCTCATTCAAAAATGGACTGAGTGGGCTGGCTCTTCGACCATGGGGAGATGGGCTGGCTATTCACAGCGGAGAGTGTCAGGAGCTTGCTCTTCAACCGTGGGGTGAAGCGTAGCTAACGGTGATACCGATCTCTCTGTTGCAGGCGGGTTGACCCACTGGCAGCGGGCGGACAAGGCGGAGGACTCAGAGGAGGAGGAGCGGGGGTTCTGGTGGAGGGCCCCCTCGGCGGAGGTGGAGATGACGGCCTACGTCCTGCTGGCCCTTCTCTCCAAGCCCCAGGTCACAATCTCCGACCTGAACCAGGCCACTCCCATCGTCAGCTGGCTGGTCAAGCAGAGGAATTCCCAAGGGGGGTTTGCGTCGACGCAGGTAACTCGGGGGAGGAGGCGGAGGAGAGAGATGGAGAGAACAAGAGGGCCAATGGTCCGACCTCTCACCATCTGGGAGCTGGGGTTAAATGTCACCACAGGCAGAGGGGATTAAGGCTCCTCCCTCTGATGGAGACTGGGTGGGTCAGTGGGTCAGACACTGTCATAGAATCATAGAAAGGATACAAAACAGAAAGAGGCCATTCGGCCCGCCGAGTCCGTGCCGGCTCCCTGCAAGAGCAATCCAGCCAGTCCCACTCCCCCCGCCCTTTTCCCATGGCCCTGCAATTTATTTCCTTTCAAGTACTTATCCAGTTCCCTTTTGAAGGCCATGATTGAATCTGCCTCCACCACCCCCTCGGGCAGAGCATTCCAGATCACAACCACTCGCTGCGTAAAATGTTTTTGCTCGTATCGCTTTTGGTTCTTTTGCCAATCACCTTAAATCTATGTCCTCTGGTTCTTGACCCTTCCACCAATGGGAACAGTTTCTCTCTATCTACTCTGTCTAGACCCTTCATGATTTTAAATACCTCTATCAAATCTCCTCTCAATCTTCTCTGTTCCAAGGAGAACAACCCCAGCTTCTCCAGTCTATCCACGGAACTGAAGTCCCTCATCCCTGGAATCATTCTAGTAAATCTCTTCTGCATCCTCTCTAAATCCTTCACATCTTTCCTGAAGTGCAGTGCCCAGAACTGGACACAATACTCCAGCTGTGGCCGAACCAGTGTTTTATAAACGTTCATCATAATTTAGGAACATAGGAACAGGAGTAGGCCATTCAGCCCCTCGTGCCTGCTCCGCCATTTGATAAGATCATGGCTGATCTGTGATCTAAGTCCATATACCTGCCTTTGGCCCATATCCCTTAATACCTTTGGTTGCCAAAAAGCTATCGATCTCACATTTAAATTTAGCAATTGAGCTAGTATCAATTACACTTTGCGGAAGAGAGTTCCAAACTTCTACAACCCTTTGTGTGTAGAAGTGTTTTCTAATCTCACTCCTGAAAGGTCTGGCTCTAATTTTTAGACTGTGCCCCCTACTCCTAGAATCCCCAACCAGCAGAAATAGTTTCTCTCTATCCACCCTATCCGTTCCCCTTAATATCTTATAAACTTCGATCAGATCACCCCTTAACCTTCGAAACTCCAGAGAATACAACCCCAATTTGTGTAATCTCTCCTCGTAACTTAACCCTTGAAGTCCGGGTATCATTCTAGTAAACCTACGCTGCACTCCCTCCAAAGCCAATATGTCCTTCCGAAGGTGCGGTGCCCAGAACTGCTCACAGTACTCCAGGTGCGGTCTAACCAGGGTTTTGTGTAGCTGCAGCATAACTTCTGCCCCCTTGTACTCTAGTCCTCCAGATATAAAGGCCAGCATTCCATTAGCCTTATTGATTATTTTCTGCACCTGTTCATGACACTTCAATGATCTATGTACCTGAACCCCTAAGTCCCTTTGGACATCTACTGTTCCATACCATTGTACTCTATGCCTCTATTTATAAAGCCCAGGATCCCGTATGTTTTATTAACCATTTTCTCAACCTGCCCTGCCACCTTCAGCGATTTGTGCACATAGACCCCCAGATCTCTCCGTTCCTCTAGCCCTTTAGAGTTGTGCCCTCTAGTTTATATCGCCTCTCCTCATTCTTCCTACCAAAATGTAACACTTCGCACTTCTCTGTGTTAAATTTCATCTGCTACGTGTCCGCCCATTCCACCAGCCTGTCTATATCCTCTTGAAGTCTATCACTCTCCTTCACACTGTTTACTACACTTCCAAGTTTTGTGTCATTTGCAAATTTTGAAATTGTGCCCTGTACACCCGAGTCCAAGTCATTAATACATATCATGAAAAGCAGTGGTCCCAGCACTGACCCCTGTGGAACCCCACTGTACACCTCCCTCCAGTCCGAAAAACAACCGTTCACCACTTTCCCCACCACTGAGATTAAATTGACCGGTCTGTAGTTGCTGGGTTTA